>NC_053022.1:5711625-5985234 GCF_003073215.2 Triticum urartu | reverse complement strand
AGATCCGCCAACGGAGCATTGTCAAAATGTATGGATTCTGCTCCCATTCAGCGTATAAATTTCTTGTCTACGACTACATTCAGCAGGGAAGCCTCCACCAGATGTTGGAAAATGAGGAGACAGCAAGGGAATTGGATTGGCAAAAGAGAATTGTTGTTGTAAATGATGTGGCTCAAGCAATATCTTATTTGCACCACGAATGCAGTCCACCTATAATCCATCGAGATATAACGAGCAACAACATCTTACTTGATGCAACCTTCAAGGCTTTCGTCTCGGATTTCGGCACAGCAAGAATTCTTAAGCCCGATTCATCAAACTGGAGTGCACTAGCAGGGACGTATGGGTACATAGCTCCTGGTATGTACTAGTATAACCTTCCTTCTCACGTCTGGGCATGTATCTATATATATATTTGTTCCTAACTCTAATGTTTTAATTATGTGCAGAACTCTCGTACACATCTGTTGTCACGGAGAAATGTGATGTCTATAGCTTTGGCGTGGTTGTGCTAGAGCTACTTATGGGGAAGCATCCAAGGGATCTATTAGACGGTAGTTTGTCAAACAGGGAACAAGCTATGCTGGTGAAAGATATTCTGGACCAGCGACCGACAACACCAACAGCAACGGAAGAGAATAGCTTAGCTCTGCTCATCAAGCTGGCCTTCTCTTGCTTGGAATCTTCTCCACAAGCAAGGCCAACCATGAGGCAGGCATACCAGACACTCATCCAGCGACCCTCTTGTAGTTCCTCTTCCGTGCCTTTCAGTGCACTAACACTACGGCAAGGGATACATGTTGACATGTGATCCGAATTCTGGCGAGGTTTCCGCTTTAGACTCAAGTCACTCATATGCCACACATATTATATATACCTCCTGTATGCCACACGGGATGAGTTGATGACTCATTCTAAGTCTGTATTTGTAGAAAATCTCCTGATATAGGAAAATACCACGGTGAAAGGACTTCCAGGAAAATTACCACACGGAGCTAGGTGCAGGAAAATTACGAACAGCAAGGAAAACTAGTTGACTCAGTACCTCCTCATCAATGTAATCTGGGACGTAGTAGTTTGTACCGATAGTTTCTTGTATTTCATTGCTCACATTACACTAGATCCATCATCTCGTATTGCATACCCTGCCTGCAGATTATAGAAGCAGGTATGGATTCAGATGCAATTGAAACAAAAGTAGAGAGAAAAGATAGACAATCAAATGAGAATCTTGAAAACATGAAGATTCTGGTAAACAACAGGATGCTGCATACATCTATATCTTGAATCCTGACAGATCCCTCCATCCATTTCAGCTCTTTATTGGCAGTTTTCCGCAGTCATCTGTTAAATGAAAGACAATTCAAGATAAGTCTGGGAGCTAGAATCCAAATCTAACATGAACTGGATAGGAAACCAAGGCAACATACAGTGTGTTGAGCATCTTTAATTCACTCTGATGCAAAAGTGCAGCATGTCATGTTGTCCTTCATACCTGTAGGGAAGGCATATGGAATACAGATATTAGACATTAGAGCGTAGTTTCTCTATCAGATAAGAACACAACCTTTACAAAGATGAGCTATTCTAATGAAGGAAAAATAATATATAGGTGTATGAAAGCACGTCAACTAGATTCAGGATTCAGCTATATACCTTCTCCTATTCAGCTAGACTGAGGACATTTCATCGAATAGTGTGCGGGAAGAGAGGTGAAGAGGACATCGCTGGGGGTGCCGTGGGCATTTCATCGAACATGTAGTGTGCGGGAACTAATCTTTGTGGCCCTGCTCGACTCCCTCCTCCAAATTTGAGTCTTCTGTCTTCTCCCTGAAATGGATGCTCAAACCACCAACAACAGCAGCAACCACCAAATTCTCCTCATCCATGGCATCAATCACCAGAAGTTGTAGGACCCATTAGATCGGGAGAGCACGAGGCAACACCTACTGACCTGAGGCATGGTGAGCACTGAGAGACGAGGGAGTTGACGGTGGCATGGTGACCTCGATGAATGTAGGGCAGCGGGGAGAAGAACAGCTTTCCATAGAAGAGCTCGCGGACACCGTAGCCGCTGCACTTGATGGCCCGGAGCTTGGTGGTCGACGCGGAAGAGGCCGCCGAGAAGTCGATCGGCGCGGCTTGGGGGACTGGAGTAGGCAGGGGCGAGGATGCCGACGGGGACGCGTCGGTGGCCGGAGCACGCAGGCCGGCCGGCGCTGGGTCTAGAGTTAGTACCTTTTTCTTTTAGGGGAAAGCCAATTTATTAATCAAAGTCCACACGAGGTGGGATACAAACTTGGTCATGGGGCTGGCCAAGCCACACATGACGTCCCTTCGAAAGGGAAAGAGCAAATCTTGCTAGTTTACGAGCTTCTACATTAACTACCTGACTTTCAAAAATGAAATTACAAGAAAAAGAAATGGCTCCAGTCTTGATCTCCGCCACAATAGCTCCATATGGACCCTGGCTCCCTTTGGAAATATCCTCGATGACTTGCCTGCAATCAGAGGAAACAATGAATCGATGTAGACCAAGGTCTTGGGCCAAGGCAATTGCTTCCCTACATGCGATGGCTTCTAGTGTTGCTGCGTCACAAACGCCAGTAATTATCAGAGCTGAGCTGCCTAGGTAGGCTCCTTGGGTGTTCCGGCATATAGCTGCTGCCGGTCCGCCTCTGTCGGTGCGAACCGCTGTGTCAACATGGATCTTTGCATAATTGGCAGGTGGGGCGCTTGGTCTTGGAGCTGCTTGATGTATCCTTGGTGCAGTATCTGATGTTGGTTTAGTCACCCGTACTTGGTCTAGATCGGCGATGAAGCGATTTATGAATGCATGTGTAGCATGGGGAGTTTGGAAGATCGCCTCATGTATCGCCTTTCTTCTGGACGACCAGATCGCCCATAATGTTACCGTCAGGAGGACAAACTTTTCGTGAGAGAGAGTGTCGAGTAGATTGAATAACCAGCTCTTAGCTCTGATCTCAGTAGACGTAACCAAAGAACAGGCAAGTTCCTCGTCTACCAGAGCCCATGTGCATCTGGACACAGTACACTCCAAGAGGGAGTGACGCCACGAATCTGGAGCCCCGCAGAAGCCGCATGTGCTCGAAGTTGACATGTTGCGATGCGCCTTCACATCCTCAGTTGGTAGAGATTGCTTGGCCAGTCTCCACAGAAACATACGGACTTTTGAAGGAACCTCAACTTTCCACAATGTTTTCCATGAACCCTCTTCCATGCGAGAAGATGAGGGCCCGGCTGATCCATATAGCCATGCTTCTCTCCTTTGCTTGATTGTTACTAGCATATTATATGCAGACTTTACTGAAAATTGGCCCCGTCTCTCATGAGCCCAGCTCCAGAAGTCTGGGACATTCATAGTACATAAAGGGATACTAGAAATCACCTTTGCATCAAAACTCAGGAACGTGGCATTTAGCTTATTCATATCCCATGAGGCCGAAGTGGCGTCCATTAGTTCTGAGACCATCAAAGGGGGATTTGCGTTGATGCAGCCATATGGTCTCATCATTTCCTCTCTGGGCAACCAATTGTCCTCCCATATATTCGTGTTTTCCCCATTACCGATACATTTGATCAGGCCAAGTTTGAGTGTGTCGCGCCCCTCAACTATAGCCCTCCATATCTGACTAGGGTGGCCCCCTAGAGTTGCATCAAGGATGGTTGACTGTGGATAATAGATGCTCTTCAGTAACCGTGCACATAGCGACTCCGGGTGTTGGAGTAGGCGCCAGGCCTGTCTTGCTAACATTGCCAAATTAAAAAGTTCAAAATCTTTGAACCCCAAACCTCCCATTGTTTTTGGTTTCGTCATCTCTTGCCATGAGACCCAATAGGGTTTACGCTGCCCATTCTTACTGCCCCACCAGAATTTCCTTATTAATTTGTCGAGGTGCTCGCAAAGGCCTCTTGGAAGCTTAAAGCAGGACATGGAGTATACTGGCACTGCTTGCGCGACCGATTTGACCAAGACTTCCTTTCCTGCTGTAGACAAGGATTTTTCAATCCGCCCTTGAATCTTACTCTATAGTCTATCTTTGAGGTATTTAAAGGCCCTGTTCTTCGAATTTCCAATATCAGAGGGCATCCCAAGGTACTTCTCATTTAGGGTTTCATTAGGAACATTGAGGAGTCCCTTAATCTGGTTTCGCATGCTGTCAGGAACACCCTTGCTGGAAAAAATTGAGGATTTTGCATAGTTTATTCGCTGACCTGATGCTTGACAGTAGGCTTCCAACACCTGGTTCACCTCGGTAGCTCCCATACTATTTGCCTTGAAAAACAGCAGGCTGTCATCGGCGAATAAGAGATGGTTTACCGGAGGTGCCGTAGGCGCCACCTGTATCCCACTCAAGTTGGATGACTCACTTTTCGATTTTAACAGGCACGAAAGGCCCTCTGCTGCTAACAAGAACAAGTACGGTGATATCGGGTCCCCTTGGCGGATTCCTCTCGAAAGCTGAAATTCCTCTAGTTTCCTCCCATTGAACATGACTGAAAATTTAACTGAAGTCACCATGCTCATAACAATATCTACCCAGTTCTCAGTGAAGCCCAGCTTAAGCATGATGGCCCGGAGATACGCCCACTCAACCCTATCATATGCCTTCATCATGTCGAGCTTAAGTGCACATAATTGATGCTTCTTTGCCCCGTTTCGCTTCATGAAATGCAGACACTCATAAGCAGTTATGATATTGTCAGTTATTATTCTATCAGGGACAAAAGCGGATTGCTCATCGGAGATGATATCTGGTAATATTTGTTTCAGCCTATTGGCGATGACCTTCGATGCAATCTTGTATAAAATATTACACAAGCTGATTGGGCGGAACTGTGATAGGAGTGTAGAATTTTTTACCTTTGGGATCAACACGAGGATTGTGTCATTAATGCATGCGGCTGACTCCGTTCCTGCCACAATTTGAAGGACCACGCTGGTAACCTCATCCCCACACAAATCCCAATGGCGCTGAAAGAAGTGTGCCAGGAATCCGTCTGGGCCTGGGGCTTTAATAGGAAACATCTGAAATAGGGCCTGCTTGACCTCTTGCTGAGTGTAAGGTGCATTGAGAAATAGGGTCTGGAGTTAGTACCTGCCTGCCATGGCCGGACCCCGGCCCAAAAAGAAATATTGCTCACTCATGGGCCGCAGTCCAATTTCTTCTGTGATCACTTTTTATCGCTTGTGGCGCTCAAAAAAAATTGTCGCTTGTGTTTTTTATTTCATCATGTGTTTTAGAAATTCATCTTTTTCTCAAAATTGTTTATCATGTATTTAAGAACTGTTTGCCGTGTATCTAGCCGGCGAGGCAGAAGGCAGTTGCTGCACTTGGCGCGGGCGCGGCCCTAATCTCGGTGGTGGGGAGGAGAACATCGACGGGGACGCAGCTTCGGGTCGCCGTTGAGAGTTCGGCCGGCACAGCTTTGAAGACGGCGACGGCGGCGGGGCCAAGCCGGCACATCTATTTCCCCTGTTAATTTTTTTGCTTTTTAGGTTTTCTCTTGTTTTGTTCGGTTTATTTATTACGGTGGGTTTTTCGTTTTCCATTTTTTTTCTCTGGTTCTTTTTCCTTTTCTTTTTTGATTTTTATTTCCATTATAAATATAACTCTGGTGTATATCAGTATGACAGTATATATGTGAACATTCTTTAGAAAACATCCAAACTGTAAGCTACTAGCTAATTCTCACCCCGGTTAATGGTGGATTCCGATCTGTGGCAGGAAGAGGAAGGGGATCAGTACGGAGAGATACACACCCACGCCACACACAGCCGTCGTCGCCTTGATCAGCCGTCGTCGCCGTTAGCCTGTGGTTGGGCTTTCTCTCCCTTTGCGGCCTGCTGGGTTCGGTGCTCTTCCTCCCTGGGCCTTGGGCAGATGCTGCTCTACTTGCTGACACCTCCTCCTTCTTCAGAACCAGCTTGTCCCCAAGCCGGATCGCATGGGAACCGGCGTTGCATGTCAGCGAGGTCCTTCCGGGTATCCGATGCAGTGTCATCCCCTTGCCATCGAATGAGCCCCTTCTTTTTGAACTTGCGCCCTCCTTGATGCCAGCAGCGATCCAGCTATTGCACCGGCGTGTTGCTGGTCACTGCTGTAGATGGAAGCTTCGAAGAAGCACTGGTACCTGGTGCCAGGGCCTAAGCTGGGAGATGTGAAACACCGGGAAGACGGAGGAGTTGGCCGCCACGGAAGTTTGTATATATGGCTGAAGCTTCAGGAATGCTTGGCCGCCTACATGAAATTCCCACCACGAATGCCGCGTGTCTGCCTGATCTTCATGATCTGCTTAGTTCACACCTAGTGTTGACGGAGTGCATCTTGCATCTGTTGTCTCTCCTCGAGCCACGAGTTGAGCTCTCATAGGCATAGCGGGGTTGCTTGCTCTAGAGTGATGCCCAATTGCCGTGGTTGTTGGCCGTAGACCACCACAAGTGGTGTTTTGCACAAGGAGGATTGAAAGGTGGAATTATCCCAAAATTCTGCTAGCGCCAACCATCTGCTCCAGCTGCTTGGTGCTCTTTGGACGAAACAACGCCAATGAGTCCCTAGACATTGATTGGCGCGCTCCGTTTGCCGGTCCGTTTGCGGCTGATGGGATAAACTCATCTTCAATTCCACTCCTTGCAACTTAAAAATGTCCTGCCACACTGTCCGACACCAAAGCATAGATTTGATTGATGTACAATTGGGCTATGTGTTGAGCAATATAGGGGTGAGTGACGGGCAGGAAATGAGCAGGGGTGGACTGTGTTGGTCTTTTGGTTTTTTATTAATATTTTTTGAATATTCTAAATACATATTTTCTCATTTCTTTGTAGTTCTGCAGATATATGGGGCTGCCTTGGTCCAGGGTGTTAATCGAGAAAAGACTGCAATATACTTTAGTCCGAACTCCGAACACGCCTGCTAGCTGCAGACAAACCATCAAGCTGACGCTTGACATTAATGTGTAGGCGTTCAGTGAATGCTACATTGAGCTCCCTAACCAGCGGCACCTTTGATCATATTGGCAAGAGAGCGAGGAGTATATGATGCAAGATGAAGATGGTCAGAACAACAGTTCGAAGTTTTAGGTTGGGAAACAATTTTGAAATAAGCAATCCAGGCTATCCCGACGTATAGCCTTAGTTGTTCGGTTTACTGCAATGTCCATCTAGAGGGGCGGTTTTAATTGTAATATCTATTATTATTATCGATTAACTGAATTATCCCTCTGTGATGTCTTCCTGAACACGATGTAATATTATCCAGTTCAGCAATTTAAGCTTCCAACTCAATTACAAACATGTTGTGTGAACCAGAGAAAACTACATCCCAGAAAATTACAGCCAGACAGATGACTGATACAGATCATGTGCTCTCAAGCAACATTTTTGCAACCTCATTATCCCACCCACTGCACATCCCTGTGCTCCAACATTTGCCCCTCTCCCCTCGTCAGAATGCGAGCAGGAAGAAAAATAGAAGCAAGACTTCCAATCATTTATCCTCAAGTAGCATGATCCCACACATGAATCTTGCCCGATTTGGTAGGAGGTGCCTTAAAGGTTTGCACTTTTTAGTCGAACCGAGGAGCTGCTTGACCTGAGTAGTGTGCTGAAAAATATGGCAGCCTGAGAGTAGCCGGAGTCTCCGGCGATTTTTGCCTGACAGCCATGCTTTAGACATGATTGTTTGGTTCGTGACTTGAGCCTGCGAAACAGAGAAATGCAAGTAAAATAATACTATAAGATACAGAAAGAAGGCGATAGGCACGGAACAGGAAGTGGATTAATATGCTAACAATAATGGGTGGAAGCTCCAGGTCTCCAACCAAGCAGCTCGCAGGTAGTTGTCTGGCCAGGTGAGTTCATGTCAGGGTTTCAACCAATGTGTATGCTTGGCTTGGCTTGCAGATCTCTCGTCTAAATCCAGGCTTGGGAATTGCAGTGCTTGAAACTAAATCGCCAACCTTGGGAATCCAGTGCTTGCTTCACTCAGCTAGGAATACCTACCTGCCTCTGCAGCAAATTCAGCAGCTAACATAATAGTCTGGACAATCGTCGAGTTCCAAAACAACAAAATCTTGTCGACAGGCAAGCTTAAATCCATGTGTGTATGTATCTACTCATAAGAGATTCACATGGAACAGCAAATAATCTACTACTACTAGTACAGTTTCAGGCAATGTCCAAATATTGGCACCTTCGGTTAGGCATGCAGTTTGTATTAGGCATGCGCAAGTACTTCCTCCGTTCCTAAATGTAAGTCTTTCTAGAGATTCCACTATGAACCACATACGGATGTATATAGATGCATTTTAGAGTATACATTCACTCATTTTGCTTCGTATGTAGTCCACAGTAGAATCTCTACAAAGACTTATATTTAGGAACGGAGGGAGTAGAAGCATTGGAACATTAAATGCAGCCACATTCTTACTTCTCAATAGGATGGAATGAGGAGAATGATAATGTGTGAAACAAACAAAAAACCCAAGCAACAAAAAGCAGAAAGCGATATTCGAGAACAGCAAGATATCATAACAGTACCAACCAACCATGCAATGGGAGCCCACCATGGGCAGGCAGGCATACAGAAAGCGATGGTAGTAGAATCGGCGGATCGAGTACCCACCTGAGCTTGGAATTTTTCTAGAGTTTGTGTGGTCAAGATGCTTCTTGCTTCTTGTACTATTGATTTGAATTCCACAATTGCAGCCACTGCCTCATTTTCCCACCGACAAGTACAGGATTTCCAACAAGACTTGTCTCAGCCGACACTGGCAGGTTAGGTGTCTCTGCAGCAAATTCAGCAGCTGAGACAATAGTCAGTCATAATAGACAATGGAAAATAGCCTGCAAACAACAGTCAGTCAGAATTTCGGCGGATGAGTACCCACTTGAGTTTGAAATTTTTCTTCAGTTTGTGTGGTCAAGAACTCAAGAGGCTGCTTGCTTGTACAATTGCTTTGAGTTCCACAAGTTGCAGACACTGCCTCATTTTCCGGGGGACTTCCAACAAGACTTGTTTCAGCTAGGTTAGGTGCCTGTCTACGTTCCTCTATGGGATTAATTGGCACCAACCTGAGCTTGGATTTTTTTTTTCTTGCTTCAACTTGTGTGGTGAAGATGCTGCTTGGTTTGTACAAGCCTTGATTTCCACAAAAGATGCAGCTATTGTCGCGTGTTTCCTCAAATACATGACTTCCAGCACGACATGTGGTCCAAAAAAAGAGCTAATTGGCATCCAGCAGGCAAAGATGGCGACACTCATGACTTGAAGAGAAACAGGTTGCCCAGTACGAGCTGCCAAAGGTGTGTTCTGTTCACTCAGGACCTCATATAACACTATTTATCTATGAATAGTGTTGCAACGTCTACTGAATCACACATCCCCCAACCAAACACAACATGCAAACACTAGGCAGCAAAATGGGACCTTTGTTCTACCTCTGCATGGTGCTCATGCTGCCATGCCTCCTTCCACCGCAAGAAGCACATGCCGTGCGCCATGGAGGGATCTCTCTGAGGTCTCAACACATGGCCCTCCTCCACTGGAAAGCAACACTTGCAAGCCCACCGCTGCAGATGAGTTCTTGGCAGGAAAACACCAGCCCCTGCAACTGGACGGGCATCATGTGCACGGCTATTCCACATGGCCGCCGCATGCCCTGGGTGGTGACCAACATCTCCCTGCCAGATGCTGGCATCCATGGCCAGCTTGGTGAGCTCAACTTCTCAGCTCTTCCATTCATCACATATATTGACCTTCATAACAATAGTCTCCATGGTGCACTACCCGCTAGTATCAGCTCCCTGTCTGCACTTTCGAAACTTACCCTTCAGCAGAACCAGTTCACAGGGAAAATTCCTCATGAGATTGGTGACTTGCAAAGTCTCATGTTGCTTGCTCTCTCATTCAACAGACTCACGGGACATATCCCTGCGTCTCTGGGTAACCTAACAATGTTAACTGAACTTGTCATTCACCAAAACATGATATCAGGTCCCATTCCCGAGGACATTGGAAGGCTTGTCAACCTACAACTTCTGCAGCTAAGCAACAACACCATAAGCGGCATGATACCAAAAATCATTGGAAATATGACCCAACTGAATGTTTTGCACCTGTATGGTAATCAACTTTCAGGGCCTATACCCCAAGAACTAGGCACGCTGGTCCATCTACGAAGTCTTGATCTTAGTTCAAATAATTTTTTAGGTCCAATTCCAATCTCCATAAGCAATCTCACTAAGATGAACCGACTTTTTCTACATGAAAATCAAATCATAGGTCTAATACCACCAGAACTAGGCAACCTCGCCATGCTAAGCCAACTTGCTCTCTGCACAAATCAAATAACAGGTTCAATACCCCCAGAACTAGGGAATCTCACTATGCTCAATCTACTTGTTCTATATAGAAATCAAATTACAGGCCCAATACCTTTAGAATTGGGCCACTTGCTGAATCTCCAGGATTTAGAATTGGATGAGAACCAAATATCTGGCTCTATTCCTGGCAGCTTAGGAAATATAACCAAGCTAGTACGACTTGCCCTCGCTACAAATCAGATAAGCGGTTCCATCCCCCAGGAAATTGGCAATCTGATGAACCTAAAATATTTATCCTTGCCTCAGAACCAAATTATAGGTTCAATACCAAAAACTTTTGGGAAGTTGCAAAGTATCCAATCAATAAAACTCTTTGATAACAAATTATCAGGTGCTCTTCCTAAAGAATTAGGAGATCTCACCAACCTTGTTGAACTTGCAGTGTCTAACAACTCACTTTCAGGACCTTTACCCACAAATATATGTTCAGGTGGGAGACTTCAACATCTCACTGTTCATTATAATATGTTTAGTGGACCCATTCCAAGGAGTTTAAAGACATGTACGAGTTTGGTTAAAATTATCCTTCAGAAAACCCAACTAACAGGAGATATATCTCACGATTTCGGTGTGTATCCACAACTCATATGGATGATCTTGTCATCGACTAGACTCTCTGGGCAGATCCCACAAAGTTTAGGTGCATGTACCCAACTAACGGTACTACATCTCCAAAAAAATAACATCACTGGTTCCATACCTCCAATCCTTTCAAAATTGTCCAGACTAGAAGAACTAAGACTCGACTCTAATCATCTCAGTGGTGAGATTCCACCAGAAATCTACACTTTAGCAAACCTATATGGACTGAACTTGTCATCAAACCAACTATCTGGATCCATACCTACACAGATAGAAAAGCTTGGCAATCTAGGATACCTTGATATATCTATGAATAAACTGAGTGGATCAATACCTGAGGAACTAGGGACCATGAAACTACAGTCCTTCAAGATCAACAACAACAACTTCAGTGGGAGTTTGCCAGATGCAATTGGAAATTTAGCAGGCCTGCAGACCATGTTAGATGTCAGCAACAATAATTTCAGTGGTGTGTTGCCGCAACAACTTGGGAAGTTGGAGATCCTAGAATTTCTGAATTTATCACATAATCAGTTTGGTGGCAGCATTCCATCCTCCTTCGCAAGCATGTTGAGCCTTTCAACACTCGATGTGTCGTACAATGACTTGGAAGGACCAGTACCAACAACACGGCTACTCCAAAATGCTTCAACAAGTTGGTTTCTTCACAATAAAGGTCTATGCGGTAACCTCTCTGGCTTGCCTCCTTGTTATTCAACTCCAGTAGCTGGTCACCATAAACGGAAGATACTTGGTTTGCTTTTGCCAATTCTTCTTGTTGTGGGTTTGAGCATTGTTGCTGCAGTTGTTGTCATAATAATGCTTAATCGTAACAAGAGAAAACCTCAAGAAAATGTTACTTCTCAAGGAAGGGAGCTATTCTCTGTTTGGAATTTTGATGGAAGATTAGCATTTGACGACATTGTAAGGGCAACAGAGGACTTCGATGATAAGTACATCATTGGAACAGGAGCATACGGCAAAGTCTATAAGGCACGACTCCAAGACGGGCAGCTAGTTGCTGTAAAGAAGCTTTATCAGACTGAAGAAGAGTTGGATGACCAGAGAAGGTTTCACAGTGAAATGGAAATCTTATCACAGATCCGACAACGAAGTATTGTCAAAATGTATGGATTCTGCTCCCATCCAGCATATAAATTTCTTGTCTATGACTACATTCAGCAGGGAAGCCTCCACAGGACATTGGAAAATGAGGAACTAGCAACGGAACTAGATTGGCACAAGAGAATTGCTCTTGCAAATGATGTGGCTCAAGCAATATCTTATTTGCACCACGAATGCAGTCCACCTATAATCCATCGAGATATCACGAGCAACAACATCTTACTTGATACAACCTTCAAGGCTTTTGTCTCGGATTTCGGCACAGCAAGGATTCTTAAGCCTGATTCATCAAACTGGAGTGCACTTGCAGGAACATATGGCTACATAGCTCCTGGTATGTACTAGTACTACTATAACCTTTCTTCTCATGTTAGAAGGACTCATCTGAAGGAATTCTAATGTTTTTATTTTGTGCAGAATTGTCGTACACATCTGTTGTGACAGAGAAATGCGATGTCTATAGCTTTGGAGTGGTTGTGCTAGAGCTAGTGATGGGGAAGCATCCAAGGGATCTATTAGACGGTACTTTGTCAAACGGAGAACAAGTCATACTGGTGAAAGATATACTGGACCAACGACTGACAACACCAACAACAGAAGAGAATAGGTTATATCTGCTCATCAAGCTGGCCTTTTCTTGCTTGGAATCTTCTCCACAAGCAAGGCCAAGCATGCGGGAGGCATACCAATTGCTCATCGAGCGACCCTCCTCCAGTTCATGTTCTGTGCCTTTCAGCGCACTTACGTTACAGCAAGTAAGGATGAGTTGATGACTCATTGTATGTCCATGTATTTGTAGCCACTCTCCTGATATAGTAAAAGATACCATCATGTGCCCGTGGTTTTTTTCCCGCAAGGGTTTTCCACGTAAAAATTGGTGTCCCGTGTTCTTGATATTTCTTTGTTTACTCGCTTGCTGATTTCTGACAATGCACAAATATAATTTGTTTTGTGGGGTGCTTGTAAAATGTATGCAGTGTCTATGTTATATTTGTTTAGACATAATACCCACATACGACACGTTGTTCCTGCTGTTCTCTACATTCTACAAGGGTACTTGATATGATGTATTAATGTTTCTACATTTATCTACTAACTGGCGTGATATCAGCGGTCACGCTTTATTGTTCCCTAGGAATCAAGGTAAAATACCTTGGACCAAGCAGGAAAAATCACAATGATCAAGTGGTCGATGCGTAAACAGGAACAAATGAATGTAAACGAGCTGGGTGCGTAAAAAAGGAAAATTATTCAAGCATTAGTTGGCGAAATTGACATGGAACAAAGATACAACCTTCTTTTTCTTCATGCCTAATACAAGCTAAAAATTCAACTCAGCTAGTTGAATCACAGACATACTAAGAACAAGATGTACAATCATATAGAGAATAGCTCCATTTACGATTGTTCAACGACTTGCAGTGGTATATGAGGAAAGATACAATGAATTTGTCCATGCACAAACAAAGCGCCAACCATGTACATCAAGATCAAACCTACACCATAGCTTGTTTTTGTTAATTTCAGATATGAATTGACGTGTGTGGCACTGCAGGCAGTCCTAGTTCATCTTCCTGCACAAGCAGAGGAAAGCAAGCACAGCAAATTAGTTTACTAGTTGGGACACAAGCACAGACGTTCACTGAAACTGAAATGAAGCAAAGTATGTGATGTGGTATGATAGGACCGAGACAACGGTAATTATTCCAAAAGCTCAGGATCAAATCCATCATATGGTACATGTTTGGCATTAAAGTGGTTTGCATGTCCTCCCGTGAGTTGTTTTTGCTGGTAATATCAAGCTAGGATAAGCTCAGTTGTTCACACCAACAATATAGGTACTTGACATGAAATTAAACCCGAAATACACAATTTTTAGGTTAGGAAATACTTCCATAATGATCGCACGTATCTAGCCTGTCATTTAGATCATGTGACGAGATAAAGAAGCCGTTTTACAACTTCACGCACAGTGATTGCATGGGAAATGGCATGAACCATCGATTTCTTTCTCAGGAAATCAACACCATAATCAACATAGCAGAAACTAGTCAGTCTTGCAATTGGCATACCTAACTACCTGCTGCCAGTTTTCCATGACTGCTGCATGACCACTTGGTGAAGCAGGTAAGTTAAGCTCAAAATCAAGATATGTTTTATTTGGTTAGAGGTACGATGGGACTGAATTTGATTTGAAGTCCATCAGCTTCCAAAGCATCGAGCTCTGCATTTTTCAACATATAAAATGAGCGCAGCAAACAAAGAACTGTCTTGTATGTACATTAATAAATAGTGCAGGGATTAGGACAAAGTGCCAAAGAAACGTTTTAGGTAAAATCATGGACCTAAGAACTGATAAAAACTGAGAATTGCTGGATTGAATTCAACTACAGAATTTAAATTGATGTGAGCAGTGAAATCATGGACCTAAGTACCACTGTAAGGGAAACTATTTGATTCAGTAACTTTAAGGTGATAATACCTGGTGTTTGAGTCATCTAAGAATAGCCAACTACAAATAAATTCCTCCTCATCAATGTCATCTGGGACATTGTAGCTTCTACCTAGAGTTCCTTGTATTTCACTGCTCACATCCATAACATCTATCGTCTTTGTTGAACGTAACATTGTTCCATCCTCACGTGACAGAGTTCGGCACGTTCTGGGGATAAGCATTGCACAGGAGTCCAACTAGATAGATTAGAATCTTCTCATATGGTTGTAACTCCCTTATCTCTTCCTCTCCAAGAATGTAATCTGAACAAACTTGTACGCTTCACCAGGAGGTCGCGACCTGGTTATTTTTAACACGCAGCCGTTGCCCAGGATGGGTACGACGTTCCTCCATATGGTATACAGAGCCTAACTCTTCCCATCTAGCCTTCCTCCTTCCACCACAGCTTCCTGCCATGGCCTCATCCGCCGCCGCCTCCTCTCCCCTCTCCGGCCAGATCCCCGAGCGCCTTACCCGCACCAACTACGTCCTTTGGCGCACTCAGATCACGCCGCAGCTGAGAGGGGCTGGAGTTTTCGGGTACGTTGATGGAAGCATGGCGGAGCCAGCCGAGTTCGTCGTCAGCAAGGACAAGGATGGAAAGGAGGAAACCATCCCCAACCCGCTCCATGCCGTCTGGTTCCGAGAGGATCAGCAGGTACTCGGTTATCTTCTAAGTAACCTATCCAAAGAGGTGCTAGTGCAGGTCACCTCCATCGCGCACGCACGCGAACTCTGGACGGCGCTGGCGAGCATGTTCTCGTCAAGGTCGCTGTCCCGCGTCAACAACATCCGCGCCGCCCTCTCCAATGCGCAGAAAGGAACGCAATCGGTGGCCACCTTCTTCGCGTATATGCGGGGACTCGCCGATGAGCTCGCTGCGGCTGGCAAGCCATTGAGGGATGATGATGAGTTAATCTCTTATATCCTCAATGGGCTTGACATGGAGTACCAGCCATTGGTGTCCGCCCTTGACGCGCGCACCACTCCGGTCACCCTCGACGAGCTGTTCGGGCAGATGAGCAACTTCGACCAGCGGATGGCTCTTTTCCAGGGAGCGGGCGCGGCAGGCGGCTTCAAGTCGTCGGCAAACGTTGCCACTCGTGGCCGGGGCGGAGGCTCCCGCTACCGCGGTCCACCTCGGACCGGCAAGGGCCGGGGCAACGGGAACGGCAACGGCAACAACAGCGGCGCCAACAACACACGCGGCGGCCGGCCTTTCTCCTCCAACAACCGAGGCCGGCGCAACAACTCCTCCAACAACCGATCGCGCCCTGATGCAATCAGGTGCCAAATCTGTGGCAAGCCGGGACACTCGGCGAAAGATTGTTGGTACCGTTTTGAAGAAGATGAAGATGATTCCTCCCAAGATGAGAAGGTGGCTGGAGCTGCTGATGGCTCCTACGGCATCGACACAAACTGGTACGTCGATAGCGGCGCCACAAACCACATCACCGGTGAGCTGGAGAAGGTGACCATGCGCGATAAATACCGTGGCAAAGATCACATCCACACAGCAAGTGGAGAAGGTATGAAAATTAGTCATGTTGGTCACTCAATTATTAAAACCCCTCATCGGAAAATTCACCTTAGGAAAATTTTGCATGTCCCTAGTGCTTCAAAAAGCCTTCTTTCCGTTCATCGCATTGCCATTGACAATCATGTCTTTCTTGAGTTTCACCCTTACTTCTTTTTGATCAAGGATCAGGCAATGAAGATGGTGCTACATCGAGGTAGATGCGTTCATGGGCTTTGCCCTTTGATTCCGGAGATCCGAAGATTAAATAAAAAAGTTTTTAGTGCCACCAAAGTGTCTTCAACACGATGGCACGATCGTTTAGGACATGCATCTTTTTCCTTAGTTGAGAGATTACTTAAGAAAAATAAGCTCCCGTATGTTGGAGAGCGTGATGTTGAGACAATTTGTGATTCTTGTCAAAGGGCTAAAAGCCATCAATTACCTTATCCAATTTCCACCAGTGTTTCTACCAAGCCTCTACAACTTGTTTTCTCTGATGTGTGGGGGCATGCCCCCTCCTCTGTTGGTAGACACACGTATTATGTGAGTTTCATAGATGACTATAGCAAGTTTTCATGGATATATCTCCTTAAGAAAAAAGATCGGATGTGTTTCAAGTTTTTCTGAATTTCGAAGCTCTTGTTGAGCGTCCATTTGATTGCAAAATTTTAGCTCTCCAATCTGATTGGGGAGGGGAGTACGAGAAGTTAAACTCGTTCTTTCAGAAAATTGGCATATCCCATCATGTGTCATGTCCTCACGCCCATCAACAGAATGGGTCTGCTGAATGCAAACACAGACACATCATTGAAGTCGGCCTAGCTCTCCTAGCCGGCGCCTCCATGCCCTTAAAATTCTGGGACGAGGCCTTTCTTGCTGCGGTACATATCATAAATATGCTCCCTACACTAGTGCAGAACCGGGCAATAGCACCGGTTCGTAAGGCCCTTTAGTGCCGGTTTAGGAACCGGCACTAAAGTTTCGGCACTAAAGCCCCCCCCCCTTTAGTACCGGTTCAGCATGAACCGGTGCTAAAGGGAAACCACGTGGCACGAGGCAGCTCCGGGGGCCGGGAGCCCTTTAGTACCGGTTGGTAACACCAACCGGTACTAAAATGTTTGGGGGTTTTTTGGTTTTATGATTTCTTTTTCATTTAATTTTGTGTTTTCCATTTTAATTCTTTTTCGTTTGCTGGTATTTTACGGTACTACACATTGTACACGTTATGCATATATATATATATAAATAGAATTTCTAGTAGAACCAATCATATATATATCATCAATGTCTCACAAACCACCATATTAATTTACACATACACACATGTATAGCTATATACAATTTCTCCTACATATGCATGTTGCCTTCGGAGCCACTGGCATTAGCCTAATTGGTGCCTTCGGAGCACGATGACAATTGGAAGTGGTTCATGACCTGGTCGATGGGGGCGGTAGCGGGTAATAGTATTCTCCCTTCGGATTTATGACCTGGTCGAGCAAAAATCCCGCTATTTCCTCTTGAAGTGCTTCTACGCGCTCCGTTTCTAGGAGCTTGTCCCGCACCTCTTTGAACTGTTAAGAAGGAGATCAATATGCATGTGTATTAGTTGTGTGACTAGATATCGATAATGGTGTAAAAATTGTGAATAGTGTTCTGACAAGCGTACCCATTCCTGTCTTTGAGATCTACTCCTTTCGGACGCCATCATGCGAATGTTCTCGCAAACGCAGAATGCACACAGATCAGTCCCCTGCACCTGCTTCAGGGACTTTATTACGAGAATGGAATTTAATTTGCTCAGATAATAATTAATCAAGCATGATAATTAAAGAGATGGCAGCTAGCTAGCTAGCTAGTACTACTTAATTACTTACCTTGGGTCGAAACCATTTCAGCTGTGGTTTCCATTCGCCTTCCGTGACGCTGATGAACCTTGCCCAAGCCCTGCCCGCCGACAAAGAAAATGAATAAAGGGGTTATTAAATAGTTCATATCATGAAATAACAAACTAAATAGGACGAGATATATAGTTAATAATGATTGAAATTACCTGTTGACTATCCCAAACAAGATGTTATAGTCACTATTTGCTTTGAGTGGCGAGTCCAGTATTTCAACTGTTCCGGCGTCAACTTTAATGATACACAAGATCCAGTGAAATCTGCATGCACACACGTTTGCATGTCTTAATTAAGCGGGCATATGTAAGCAAAAACATGTAGCTAGCTAGTAGGCAAAAACAGAGAATTTGTAGTACAAGAAAGTGTGACTCACTGGAATTTGTAAGGAAGTAGTATATCTTCATTGTATTTGAGGCGCTTCAAGAACTCTAGCATGCTGTCCTCTACCTCTTTTTCATGATGCTTGTTTATTTTCCATGTGTATTCATTAACGGTGTTTGGGTCAATGAACCCAATGCCATAGCGTCCACCTTTTCTCATTTCATACATCTTCATCCTGCATAATACCACAGAAAAGAATATAGTGAGGATAATTACACGTAATGATTGATCAAAAGGATCACTACAGCTAGCTTGAGACTTAAATTACAGAAAGAAATCACTTACACATAATAGCAACTGACGATAGATTTGTCCAGTGCATCTTGATTGTATAACTGAAACAGTTCAGAATACTCAACGGCCACAGCTTTCTCATGGTAGTAATCATCCTTCTTGACATACACCATGAGGGACTCTCGATCGGATCTCTTGGTAATGTCCATGTACCATTGATGCAATTCATACATTCTCGTTGGGAGCTTCTTGACATCTTCTGGCTCGACCAAAGGTTGGCTCCGGACATATTTCCGTTTTATTTCCTCCTCTGTAATCACAGGCATGTCCTCGATCTCGAGGAGTTGTCCAACAGTGATCTTGAGTTCTTCAGCCTGCATTATATGCTCCTAGGTTATTACCACATCGCCCACCTCGGGAACGTAAACTGTTTGGCCACAATAATATTGGGCGCGCGTACTATCACGTGTTGTTGGCGGCACAACAAGCGGGGGGATCGATTGCGCCGCCTGTTTTCCTAGCTGGGCAACGGTTTTCCCGCATTTTTTGACAGCTGCTTCTTGTTTGCTCGAGCTCGAGCTCGCCTCCTTCTGTAGACGTTGTCGATGTAACTTCCTGATGTGGCGCTCATAGTCTGTGTCAACGGGCTTAGGAGCTGGTGGTTGAGCCATACGAATGAAGTGGTCAACTACTTCCACAGGCACTTTCTCCTTTGGCGGCGGTGGCGGTTTCGGTCCAAAATGGGCGTCGACTTCTGCCCGCACTATGGCATTGGTTTGCTCCTCGGTCCTGTCATAAGCCCTCACAGGAAGAGGAGTAGTGAGGTTTGGACCATATTTATATCGCTTGCCTCCGCCTGTACTTCCTGTACTATGACCTCGACTCGTACCGCTACGCACCATAGCTGCGGGGTGTCTCTTCTGCGATTGCTGAGGCGGCGGAGACGGCTGACGGGGCTGAGTTGGACGAGGAGGAGTGGCCTGAAGCTGTGCCGGACATGGAGGAGGAGTGGCCTGAGGTTGTGCCGGACTTGGAGGAGGAGTGGACGTCTGACGCTGTGTCGGACTTGGAGGAGGAGTGGCCTGACACTTTACCGGACTTGGAGGAGGAGGAGTGGCCTCACGCGTTGGTGGACTTGGAGCGGGAGTCTGCTGACTCGGTGGCGGACTTCGACGAGGAGTCGGGTGACGCGGTGTCGGTGGCCTTCGAAAGATGATGCAATCCTTTCTCCATAGGATGACATGATGTATGGCCTCTCCCGATGTGTGCTCGTCGTCACCTCCAGGAATGTCAAGCTATAGCTCTGATATGGGTCCACCACCTCATCAACCAAGACACGAGCATAGCCCGCTGGAATCGGGTTGCAATGGAAGGTTGCCTCGGGGGAATTTGAAAAAGCAACGGCGTCCGCCACCTTCATGGATATGTTCTTCATTTTGAAGTGTAGCTCGTAGTTAGTGTTCTCCATGATGTCATCCACGGGGTATCTATCCAGCACTGTGTCGCCCGGGGCGGAACCCACGCTGCTTCTCGGCATGGATGGGGCGGTGCTATCCAATGCTGGATCATCCGCTAGCTGCTGCAGATGCTGAGACCCCGTTTGCTGGCTAAGTGAGTCGATCTGCTCCTGCTGCCGCTAGAATTTAACTGCCAATTCCGCTTGACTTGCTTCTAGGCCTTGAAGGCGTTCATAGTCCCGCTTCCTCTGCTCCTCCTCCATCTTCCTCTTCTTCTCCTCCGCAATCTTCTTTCTCGCACGGGTTCTGTAGTCGGCGTTCCAGTCCGAAAACCCCTCATACCACGGAATAGCGCCCTTGCCTCGTGTTCTTCCCGGGTGTTCAGGATTTCCCAGGGCACGCGTAAGCTCGTCGTTCTCTCTGTTGGGCTGGAACACCCCCGATCGAGCCTCTTCTATTGCAACAAGTAGCGCATCGTCGGCTCCATTCAGACATGCCTTCATCAAAACATTGCCTGTCTTCGGGTCCAACTCCCCCTCATGCGCATAGAACCAAGTCCTGCACCTGGGGGGCCAGCTCTTAGTAACCGGAGTGACACTTGCATCCTCCATCTCTTTCTCAGACTTATCCCACTTAGGCATTGCCACCGCGTAGCCACCTGGCCCCAGCTTATGGAACTTATCCTTTTTTCGGCATTCTTCTTGCTTATTCTCGACCGTTCCTTAGCTAATTCTGAATCCTTGAATTTCACGAAATCGTCCCAATGAGCACTTTGATTCTCTAGTATCCCCTCGAATACTGGAGTCTTCCTTCCTCCCTTGACGTACTTCTCCCACGTCGTTCTCTTGTGGTTCTTGAATGCAACCGCCATCTTCCTAAAAGCAGCGTCCTTGACTTTCTGCACATCTGCTTCTGTGAAATGATCTGGTAGGGTGAAATGTTCCATGAGAGTATCCCAAAGCAGTTTTTTTATTCTCGTCGACAAAAGTAACATTTGGACGTGGCTTTACTGGCTTTCTCCATTCTTGAAGGGAGATCGGGAGTTGGTCCTTCCTAAGAACTCCGCACTGACGAACGAACTTGTCCGCAATCTTCTTAGGCGCTAATGGTTCGCCATTAGGTTTGAATGCCTCGATATTGTACTTTCACTACTGGAATCAGCTACTTTGCCATCTGCCAGCTCTTTGACATCTGCTAGCAGACGGCAAAGAAGCTCTTTGCCATCAGCTACCCGAAAGCAGACGGCAAAGAGGGAGGGGCCCACTGAGGAGCTGGTTAAAAAATACTTAACACGGCCCCCCTCTTTGCCGTCCGCTAGCGGACGGCAAAGAGCACATTAGCGGACGGCAAAGGTGGCGGACGGCAAAGATTAAACATATCTAACGGCGCGCCCCCCACCCCGCCCCTCTCTCTCTGTTTCTCTCCCCTGCTCCCACACGCGCGCCGCCGCCACCACCACTCGCCGCCGCCCGGTCGCACCACCGCCCCACCGCCCCACCAGCCCCCCGCCCCGTCGCCCCACCGCCCCCCCGCCCCGTCGCCCCGGCCGCCCTGCCGTCTCGGCGCCGCCGCCGCCCCAGGCCCCCCGCCCCCCGCGCCCCACCGCCCTGGCCCGCCGGCCCCAGGCCGCCCCGCCCCCCTCCTCCACCGGCCACCTCCTCCACCGGCCCAGGTGAGCTCTACCTCTCCTCTGTTTTTCCTTTTTTTCTGTTTTTTTAGTTTTAGGTTTATGTTTAGTTTAGATTTAGTTTTAGTTTTAGGTTTAGGTTTAGGTTTAGGTTTAGGTTTAGTCTTAGTTTAGTTTAAGGTTTAGATTTAGTTTTTTCCTTTTTTCTGTTTTTTTAGTTTTAGGTTTATGTTTAGATTAGATTTAGGTTTAGTTCAGTTTTAGGAAAGAAAAAGAAGAAGAAGAAAAAAACAGGAGAGGAGGAGAAGAAGAAGAGGAAAAAGGAAAGGAGAAAGAAGAAGAGGAGGAGGAGAAGAAAAAAGAAGAGGAAGAAGAAGAAGAAGAAAAAAACAGGAGAGGAGGAGAAGAAGAAGAGGAAAAAGGAAAGGAAGAAGAAGAGGGGGAGGAGAAGAAAAAAGAAGAAGAGGAAGAAGAAGAAGAAGAAGAAGAAGAAAACAGGAGAGGAGGAGAAGAAGAAGAGGAAAAAGGAAAGGAGGAAGAAGAAGAAGAAGAAGAAGAAGAGGAAGAAGAAGAAGAAGGAAAAAAAAGGAAGAAAAGGAAGAAGAGGAAGAAGATGAAAAGGAAAAAAGACCCCGACCCGGCACCCCGACACGACACCCCGACCCTGAGACCCCGACCCCGACACCCGACCCGACCCGACCCCGACCCCCCGACCCCCGACTGACCCGACACCCCGACCCCGAGCCTGACCCGACACCCTGACCCCGACACCACACCCCGACCCCGAAACAACACCCCGACACGACACGGCACTACCCCGACATCGACACGACACCCCGACCCCCCGACCCCGAAACAGCACCCCGACCCGGACACGGCACCCCGACACCGACAGGACACCCCGACCACCGACACCTCCCGAAAAGGTGTTCTTTGGCCTTCCAGAGGCCGACGGGGTCATATATTTGTGAATTATTAGTTAGGTCATATATTTTTCGATTTTGTTATGAAAAACATCATATATAATTGTGTTGATCGTGTAGTTTTAAATGTGCAGTTGTTTCAACGCTGCGAGGTTTGGTGTTCGACGACCTCGCCGTGCGTTTGACGAGCTCTGCCCCTTCGTTCGTGGGTGAGCACAAATGACAAGTCCTCCTCCCCCATTAATTATTTGATCTATTCCGATGAAACTTGATAGCTAGCTATATATGTGTCTTGAATCATCAGTATGCGTAACGAATATGTGTCTCCCGTTCGAAAGCGTCATAGTTATAAATATGCATGCATTTGCATATTTATAACCTTGATTCTTTCGAATTGTCCAACGCTATCCATGGACAGCCCGAGTATGTGTAGATTGGGTTCGTTTTCCCATATGCTTTGCTCCGGATCCGACGCATATATTTCATCAGTGCCTCCCCTGTTGTTCTCCGGGTACACATCCTCTCTGTTTATTGCAGAGACGTGTATCAGGAGAACAGCGGGGAGGTGCTGCCGAAATTTTGCGTCGGATCCGGAGCATAGCATGCGAAAATGAACCCAATCTACACATACACGGGTGGGATTAGGACCTATCATTACCTATTAGAGTGTAGGTTGCATGGACGTAATAAAATTGACAAAGTAGATCAACTAATGAATATATACATGGTGAATTACATATATAATTGTTGTGTGTCCAGCAGCTCTGAAAGTCAAGATGAGTGACCGTGCTTGGATGTATACCGGTCACACTGGTCAGAACAAATGGAGCGCTGAATGGTTCACAAAAACTAAGGGGTTTGTGCAAGCCGCATTTGCAAATGGCCAAAAGAAAACCTGGTGCCCCTATTTTCGGTGCGGCAATTGGGAAAAGAAGACAGAGGCTGAAATGGGCAAACACCTGCAGAAGAGTGGTTTTACGCCCGATTATACGGTGTGGACATTTCATGGTGAGTCTGCCCAACGTGACCGAGCTGAGGTGGATCGTCGTCGCACCGACGAGCATGGTACCGGGATGGAAAACATGGTGCAAGGCTATGATGATGCTCGGGATTCGGACGAGGAGATGGAGGAATCTGCAAAGGCCTTCAATGAAATGTTGGAGTCTTCGAAACGTCCGCTCCACGAGCACGCTGAGCTTTGTCAGTTGGATGCCATCTCACAAGTAATGGCTCTGAAGGCTCGGTTCAACTTGGGCAGAGAATGCTATGACGCAATTATGACAGTATTTGCTTTCTACCCAAAGGCCATGTAATGCCTGCAAACCTGTACCAGTCAGACAAAATCCTCCGTGCACTGAAGATGCCCTATGAGAAGATACATGCCTGTGAGAAAGGATGTGCCTTATTTAGGCTTGACTATGCGGACTTGAACTATTGTCCCATTTGCAAGTCTTCCAGGTATATTGTGGTAGACAACGGTATGGGTGAGAAGACACAGACCAAAATCCCCGTTAGTGTTCTTCGGTATATGCCAATCGTACCAAGACTTCAACGTCTTTTCATGGTCGAAGAGACGGCCAGACAGATGACATGGCACAAAACAGGCAAAAGAACCGAACTAGATGTAGATGGGAATCTGATGATGGTACACACATCGGATGGTGTTGCGTGGAAAAAGTTTGATGAATTACATGGTGACAAAGCGGCAGATCCGAGGCATCCTCGAGTCGGCATCAGCACGGATGGGTTCAGTGTGTTTGGTATGACGGAAGCCCAATACAGTTGTTGGCCTGTATTTGTCTTTCCACTCAATCTCCCCCCCGGACAGATTATGCAAAGAAAGAACATTTTCCTGACGTTGATAATTCCAGGACCCAACTATCCGGGCAAAGATATGAATGTGTACATGCAGCCGCTTAAGGATGAATTGCAAGAAGCCTGGGATAATGGGTTCAAGACATACGACACCTTTAGCAAATGGAACTTCATAATGCGTGTCTGGTACATGTACTCGACGCATGACTTGCTGGCGTATGCGCTATTCGTTGGCTGGTGTGTGCATGGAAGGTTCCTGTGCCCCACATGCAAGGGAGCTCTTGAGTTTCGTTGGCTTCAGGCCGGTCGCAAGTTTTCTTGCTTCGACATGCATAGACAGTTCCTGGATCCTCGCCATAAGTTCAGGAAAGACAAGAAGAACTTCATCAGGGGTAGATTTGTCAAAAACTCTGCACCACCTGCATTGACAGGCCAATAGACCCTGGATCAGTTAAACGCTCTCGAGCCAGATCCACAACGTCCAGGGTACTTCAAGGGGTATAATACTAAGCACGCGTGGACTCACAAAACATGCTTATGGGATCTGCCTTACTTCAAAGACCTCCTTTGCCCACACAACATCGACGTGATGCACACTGAGAAGAATATCACCGAGGCACTTTTTGGTACATTGTTCGGCATAGATGGGAAGTCAAAGGATAATACTAAGGCTAGAGTCGATCTGGAGGCGCTATGTGATAGGCCGTTACAAAACATGAAAGAACCGAAAGGAAAGCAGAACTGGACGAAGCCAAAGGCATGGTTCAATCTTGGAAGGCCAGCTATGAGGGAAATTCTCTTGTGGGTGCAACAGCAGTTGATGTTCCCCGATGGGTATGCAGCGAATCTAAAGAGGGGAGCGAATCTTGATAAACTGAAGATATTTGGTCTCAAGAGTCATGATTGGCACATATGGATTGAGCGGGTAATGCCGGTGATGTCGCGTGGCTTCATCCCTGAGGATGAATGGCTAGTACTGGCAGAACTCAGCTATTTCTTCCGTGTTCTTTGTGTGAAAGAACTATCGCTTGGCGTGCTAGAAGAAATGGAAGAGTTGGCGCCGGAGTTGATCTGCAAGTTAGAGAAGATCTTTCCACCGGGCTTCTTTAATCCAATGCAGCATTTGATTTTGCATCTCCCGACCGAGGCAAGATTGGGGGGGCCCGTGCAAAATCGTTGGTGCTACCCAACTGAGAGGATGCAGAAGACGCTTCGAGAAAAATGTAAAAATAAACGTAGAATTGAAGCATCGATGGCTGAGGCATTCATCACAGAGGAGGCGGCAAACTTCGTAACAGCGCACTACGAAGCCAAAAATCGTCATTTGCATAATCCGAAGCCTCGGTACAATGCTGACGAGCCTAAAAAGGGTGGATCCAACCTCAGCCTATTCAAAGGGAATCTCGCACCAGCTAGTGTTTCACATCCAGTATCTTTGGATAACGAAGAATGGCGGACCATTTCGTTGTATATCTTCAACAACCTGATAGAAGTGCGGCCGTACATCGAGTAAGTTCTCGGTACATTGTTTCGCAACTTCTATTTCCTTTGAACTACTCTTATTCCTGGATATGTCATACAGTCGATACGTCGCCATATTCTCGTATGGAGCGGAGATCCAAAAGGATTCCGTCGAAGAGTATGAGCTTCTCGCAAAGCAAGGAGGTGGCTATCCTGGTTTCATCTCTTGGTTCAAACAAACGGTAATTTCTATTAGACAATTTCATTTCATTCGCTAATTTGTGCATAATGCAACAATCCTTTCATATTAAACTTGTAGGCTAATTCAGAATCTATGGACGCCGAATTGAGACAAGTCGCTAATGGTTTTGACTATAAGGTCCATTCATTTGACAAGTATGACATCAACGGGTATCGCTTTCGTACCTATGGCAAAGAGCTATCTATGGCCGACCGAAAGTCTACAAATTGTTGTGTATCTGCTATCGGCGAAGGAGGTACCGAGTATTATGGGAGAGTTGAAGCAATTTATGAACTTCTGTTCTATGGTGAAAACCCATCGAATGTCGTAGTCTTCAAATGTTATTGGTTTCAGCCGAAGGAGACTAGAAGGACTCATGAACATATAGGGCTAGTTGAAATCAACCAAAGCACTCATTTAGATGTTCCTGATGTCTATATTATGGCTCAACAGGCGACCCAAGTATTCTATCTACCGTGGGCCTGCCAAACTAATCCAAATCTGAAAGGTAGGGATGTCGTTTATGAAGTGCCGCCACGTGCTAGACTTTCTCCCCCAAAGGAAGAGGATTATGAACCTCACATTAACCCAGACACATATGAAGGAGAATTCTTCCAAGAGACACGTCTTTCCAAAAAGCGTTTCAAGAACCGCTATACTTCACCCGAAAACATTGAAGTAGACAGCGACAGTGAATCCGACATCACCCCAGAGGAGGAACAAGAAGAGCCAGAACAAGAAGAGGTTACTGTTGCGGATGACCTGTCAATGCTTGACCGATTACGTCAAGTGGCCTTGCACATGTTCATGCCAATGAACCCTATGAGCCCATCATTGATTATAGTGATGATGATGATTATGCATTTATTGATGATACTGATCGAGATTATTAGTAGTGTCAGGTATTCAATTTTTTTATGTTGTACTTGATGATGATACACTTAAGTGATATACATATTATTATTCATGTCGGTACTTTTTTTATGTTGTACTAATTTTGTTTATTCTTTGTCATGGCAGGTGTTGAAAGATGGTGGGCGCTGGTCGGGAGCGCGCCGAGGCCCCTTCTTCGTCGGCACGTGGTGCGAGGTCTTCCATTCCACACACACCTCTCCGCCGAGCGTTGCTGGACAGTATGGCGACACCGCCGGGCCCTTCTTCGTCGACCGCGGTGCCCAGCAGGGGTCGAGGTAAGAAGAAGAGAGGAGTTGGAGCACGTGGTCGCGGGAGAGGAGGTAGGGTGACTCGTACGGTGCCTTCCTCGCCACCGCCCCCAGCTGTTTCACCCGAGCACGTGACTGCTAGGGTGGACTCGTCTGAGGAGGAGGCTGCACGGACTCCGGTCCACGAGTCTTCGGCCCACGAGCCTCGGGTCGACGGGCCTTCGGCCCACGAGACCCCAGAGGAGCACACGTCTGGATGGGGTACCTGGTCGGGTCAGCCTGAGCATGGCGGGGAGCCGAGTGGCCATGCTGATGATGGCGGGGAGCCGACTGATGAGGAGGGGGAGGAGGGGGGCAACGTCTACCAGCGTGGTGCTACACGGCTCCCGTCCGTGCCGGTGACCCGCGAGCAGAGGTGGTTGATTTTCCCTGATGGGGAGAGGTACGTAAGTGCATTTAATATTTTTGTACCTTCTGCATTCACGTTTCTTCAAATAACTAATGCGTTGGCCTTGTCATGCTGCAGGGGTTGGGACCACCATCATAGTGTCCGCCGGCCCAACTCCGTCCTTGGAGTTCTTTGCCGGCAAAACTTCCCGGGGTTTGTCACGTTGCCTGGTGAGGGTCGGCTTCTAGAGCTTGGATTGAGCTGGGAGAACTACGTGGCTGCCCCGGCCCCGCCGGATGAGATCATCGACGGTGTCGTGTGCGACACGAGGGCAGACATGGTGATCAGAAATTTCTGGGTAATTTCTCCTTTACACATTTAAAAATCTTCAACTAGCTAGTTATTAATTGTACTAATCAATATTGTCTCATTTGATTGCAGACATTCTACAGGTGTGAGGAGGGATACGAGGAGGACGCGGCACATGTTATCGAGAACGTCTGCAAGCGCCTACTCCAGAACTTACGGCACGAGGCTCGGGTGCAGGCTGTTCGAGACTACTACGCCTTGCGTGGTATCAAGAAGACCAAGCCGGCGTGCCGCGATAAGTTCCTGAGTAAGGAGCAGTACATGAAGGTAATTCTTAAGGCCTTCTCTACTTAAGTTCCTTCATTTAGTAATTCTTAGCCGTAGCGCTCAAGTTTCTATTTGCTAACTTAGGCGCCTCCGAGATGGTGTGCGGATCGGATGGATTGTTGGGAGGTGTTGGTCGATGAGTGGTGCTCAAAACAATGGCTAGCCCTCCACAACGAGGCCAAGTACAAACGTGCCCAAATGGAAGGTGTGCCACACCATCAAGGCAGCTCCAACTTATATCAGTTCGGGCGCAACTGGGTATGTGGTTTGCTTCATGATTCATGCAATTCATTCATCATGCTAGCTTGAGCCCTTTAATTACTAATTTTCATTGTTTCTCTCTTTCAGGCACGCTACAATAAGGCGGATAAGGTGCCAGAGGTGTACGACCTGTATGCCATGGCCCACACTGCCTCTTTCAAGAAAGTCAAGGCTTTCTCTCAGTCTGACCTCGATGATGCAAACAACTTCACCAACACTCCTCCCACAACAAGCTCGTGAGATATAGAGATGAGGGGAAGGCGAGGAAAGGGGAGGACTTTAACCCGAGCCAGGGTCCCATTGATCCAGAGCTGGTGATGATATCTGGTGGCGGGAGGTCCCATGGCTCCATAGCCATTGGAGATGGACTTATCCGTTGTCCTAGCACTCTCCCGGAGATCAAGGCGCGCCAGTCGAGCTCCGCTCCTGAGATAAGGCCTCGTGAACGGCCAGTGCAACTCGCCATCAAGGTTAGTGATACGTACTCAGTTATCTTTCTCCATTACATTGTGTGCGCTTCCATCAATGATTACAAATGGTCATGTGAGTGGTGTTGCAGGCTGCTATACATAGTGAGAGAGATAGAACGGAGAAACTTCTGGTGGAGGCGGCGGAGAGGCAGCGGGAGTTGGAGGAGAGGACGACAAAGATGATGGAGGAGGAGAGGGCACGGAATGACATGCAGGCAAGGGCCATGTACGAGCTCCTTGTGGTAAGTTTCTTCTGCAGATTAGCCAAAACATTCATGTAGTGTTTGTCTCATTACTAACTAGTATGACTGAGTCGTCAAAACCAAATGTGTAGTCTGTGTGCGAGAAGACAGGTCAGACCGCTCCGCCGATGCCAGTGATTGCTCCTGGGACCACGGTGAGTTTTATTTGAATGGACATTACTTGCTAGTCTTAACATTTGAGTGTCATCATGCTAACAAGACATTGGAAATGATCTTTGGTGCAGCGTAACTCCAGAAAAGCATCGCACGATCCTTCTCCAGCTACCGACACGAGCCACCCCGCTCCTACACCTCCTGGATCTTGGTAAGTTTATCTAGTGTTTTGCTTAACACATGCATAAAGACCTAGACTTAGCTTTATTTCCTCCAATGCTTACCATAATGTCCTAGACTTAGCTTCTTCTCCTCCAAAATGACTTAATAAGCTTACTGACCTCCAAAACCATCCATTTTACCTAAGTTAGCTCTAAAACGATCTGTACTTAGCTTACTTATGTCAAAAATTGCATAATTAGCTTAGTTAGCTCATAGACGATCCATTTTACCTAAGTTAGCTCTAAAATGACCCATTTTACCTAGGTTAGCTTATAAATGATCCAGTTCATCCAAGTTAGCTCAAAAATGACCCATTTTACCTAGATTAGCTCCTAAATGATCCATTTTATCTACGTTAGCTTTAAAATGACCCATTTCACCTAGGTTAACTCCAAAATGACCCATCTTACCTAGGTTATCTCATAAACGATCCATTTCAACTAATTTAGCTCATAAACGATCCATTTCACCAAGTTAGCTAAAAAATGATCCATTTCACCTAAATTAGCTCTTAAATGATCCATTTCACCTAAGTTAGCTCAAAAAGATCTATTTCAACTAAATTAGCTCATAAATGATCCATTTCACCTAAGTTAGCTCAAAAACGATCCATTTCAACTAAGTTAGCTCATAAATGATCCATTTCACCTAAGTTAGCTAAAAAACGATCCATTTCACCTTAGTTACCTCAAAAACGATCCATTTGACCTTAGTTAGCTCATAAACGACCCATTTCAACTAAGTTAGCTCATAAATGATCCATTTCACCTTAGCTAGCTCATAAACGACCCATTTCAACTTAGTTAGCTCATATATGATCCATTTCACGTAAGTTAGCTCATAAATGGCATACTCTTCTTGTTCTAGTCTTCTTCTTGTTCTACTCTTCTTGTTCTAGTCTTCTTCTTGTTCTACTCTTCTTCTTGTTCTACTCTTCTTGTTCTAACTTTCTTATTTTTCATTTTGCAGATTTCATTCACTTGACGAGAGCTTGATAGATGGAGTGCTCCTTATCCCTTTCTCTGTTTATTTTGTATCGTTGAACTATGCATGTATCGTTGGATGAAACTATTGTAATATATATGGTTGGATGCCTCTATGTTGAACTTGTTATGTATGATGGAACTATGCATGTAATATATATGGTTGGATGATGAAGTTATGTGTTGGATATCTTATATGTTTGCTCTGTAATGTCCTTTTGAAATATATCTATATATGTCATATATATTTGTGATGAAAATTGTTGGATTTAATAAAAAACAGATAAAAGAGCCAATATGCAGGCTCTTTGCCGTCTGCCACCGACGGCAACGGGCTCTTTGCCGTCTGCCGCGGACGGCAAAGAAGACACGTGGCATCCAGCTGTGCTTCCTGGGAGCTGACCCATTTGGTCAGTTTGCCTATAGTGGCAGACGGCAAAGACTTTGCCATCAGTGGCAGACGGCAAAGAACCTGCACTTTGCCATCAGTGGCAGACGGCAAAGAACCTGCCATGTAGTGACGTGTAGATGACATCATACGGCGAACGACAAAGACACTAGAAATTTTGCCGTCAGCGACGGACGGCAAAGGCCTACCATTAGCCACTTAACGGACTAACAGCGCAATTATTGCCGTCCGCTCTCTTTGCCGTCCGCCGCAGAAGGCAAAGGGCCTTTGCCGTCAGCCGCCAGGAAGCAGACGGCAAAGTAGCTGTTTACCGTAGCCTACTTTGCCGGAGCCTTTTGCCGTCCGCGGCTGACGGCAAAGGCCTTTGCCGTCCGCCGTTCATGCCTTTGCCGTCCGCCGTGGCAGACGGCAAAATAGCTGATTCCTGTAGTGTTTACGCCCTCCTTCAACTTTTTGTTCGGGCCTCGTTTCGTCCTTTTGCCTGAAGATTTGCTCGATCCAGATGGCTGAAAGAAGAAAGATCGATTCGTTAATATATCTTCAACTCATTTAAAACATGTGATGATCACCAGATTCCTGCTTATATAAATATATATACCTCGCCGGTGTTTGTTGTTTCAGGATCAACATGTTCTTCGTCGTAGTTCATGACTTCATCTTCTCGGTCGTCGCGATCGAATATCATATCACCCTCTCCGGTGTTGTTTAGAAATTCGGAGCCGTCAAAATCTTCTTCATTCTGATCATCATCTGGCCCGCGTATGATATCGAACATGGTCTGTTCTCTCTCTCTGTCGGTATTGTCCGCCATAGCTTTTATTTAACTATGCCAAAACAAATATAAAACAATTTAGTATAATCTCGAATAATAGATATAATCTCGAATACACCATCTCGAATAATAGATATAATCTCGAATACACCATCTCGAATAATAGATATAATCTCGAATACATCGTCTCGAATAATAGATTTAATCTCGAATACATCGTCTCAAATAATATATAATATTGAATAGTACATCACTGGCTAGGCGGTGGACACCCAAAGAGAAGGAACCCTCACAGGATCATAGCTGAAGTGAGATACCTGAAGAAACTGCCAGGTATTGGAGAACCTGCCGCCCTCTAACGCAACCATGTAGCGATGGACATGCTCGTCCTCCTCCCTGACACGACGACGTACCACCTCCGGCGGGGCCGGCTCCCTCCGCATCGAAACTGGCCCACGCGAACGCCACCAAACGAGATCAGGGTCGACGACGGGACCCGGGGCCGGGTTCCTCATCAAGCGGCGCGCCCCTCCAGGCAACACCTCCCAGTGCCAGCCCGGCGGAGCCCAGTCCCGGACATGGGTCAGCTGGACGTCGTCGCGGACATGTCCACGGCGAGGATGCGGGCCGGGCATCATCGACAACAAATACTAGCTATATGCCCGCAAAAAGTAACATTTTTTTAATGATTGGATTTTGATAACTAAAATTTCTAACATTTCTATATAACACTAATTATGCTATCATTGCATATGTCAAAATTCTATATGCTATTTCATACTAATTAAGCATCTAACACTAAAAACAGAAAACACAACTTTTATACATCCATTAAAAAACTGAAAAACAACATTATATAAAAAAAATTCCATACTAATTAAACACTAATTATATCCATCTAACATGCATTCATACATATATACAAGTGAAAAAATAATAATCTAAAAAATCTAAACTAATTAAACATACAAAATACGTATATACTAATATATACATGCATTAATTCATACATATGTACGTGTGTGTGTGTGTGTGTTCATCATGCTTGTGTGTGTGTATGGGCTCGGGGAGGGGCGGCGCCCATGGTGGCCGCCGGGGGGGAGGGAGAGGGGTTAGAGGGGGAGAGCTCACAGCGGGGTGACGGCGATGGCCGGGGGTGGCGACGGGCCGGGGCGTGACGCGGGGGCGGCGACGCGGGGACGGCGCGACGGGGACGGGCCCAGGGTGGCGACGGAGACGAGGGCGGCGACGGCGACGGCGTCGATCGATCGGGGCGCGCGGGCGGTGCTTCAATGGGGAAACAGAGGAAGAAACAGAGGGAGAATGAAATTTTCGTAAGTGTTGTATATATAGAAGGCACCTTTAGTACCGGTTGGAGCCACCAACCGGTACTAAAGGGTGTGCGCTGCCAGGCGAGGGGCACAAAAGTTTAGTCCCACCTCGCTAGCCGAGGGGCACTCGCACCTGCTTATAAGCCCCGTCGTCGCTGCTGTCTCGAGCTCCTCTCTTAAGCAGGCCTTCTGGGCCTACCTCTTCTGCGATGCCCTATTGGGCCTACCGGGCTAGCGGGCCTGCATCCTGGCCCAACTTGAATTTGGGTTTCTAGTCGTATGCAGGCCGCTGTGGCCCAGTAGGTGGGCTTTTTTTTCTTATTTTTTTTGCTTTATTTATTTTTGTGAATAACTTAACTTTGAAAATAGATTTTTCAGTGATTCTTTTTTCTTATGTTTAATATTAGTGTGTTTTATCATTATATTCAATTTGGTAATGCTTAGGTTATTTAAAAAATGAAATGCCTTTGTAACGGATGAGTTTTCGTCCGAATCCCTGATACTTCGAAACAGATTGTCCATTTTGTACACGAAGTGCATCCAGTTTTTGCGGTAACCCTCTCTACTTTTTTGCACATGCTATGTGGGTGAAATTATGATACCATGCCAACTTTCATCCTTTTCTGAGTTCATTTGAAATGCTTTTCAATTTCAGGGTCATTTAGCTGAAAAAATCAGTAAATGCATGAAAGAATTTGCTTGCACATAAAATTTCTTCGCGTTTCAAATGCCAAAACACATAACTAGCTACCCTAACTATTACAGAGATTCCCTCCTGGGTGTGAAACACAGAAGAAAGTGATGATAGTTAAGCCGGTCACATCCCAGATCTTTGGGTGTGAAACTTTTTCTTCGCGTGTGTCCCTTTGCGTCGTAGCCATGGAAAATCTTCATCATTTAACGGGATGCTCGGGTCAATATTCACTGTGAATGGAGCAATTTCATCAAACTTTTCATAATCTTCTGACTTGTCTGTCTTGTCATCCACTCCCACGATGTTTCTCTTTCCAGAAAGAACTATGTGCCGCTTTGGCTCATCGTACGATGCATTCGCTTCCTTATCTTTTCTTTTTCTTGGCTTGGTAGACATGTCCTTCACATAGAAAACCTGTGCCACATCATTGGCTAGGACGAATGGTTCGTCTGCATACGCAAGATTGTTGAGATCCACTATTGTCATTCCGTACTGCGGGTCTTCCGTTACCCCACCTCGTGTCATATTGACCCATTTGCACCGAAACAAAGGGACCTTCAAACCACGTCGATAGTCAAGTTCCCATATGTCCTGTATATAACCATAATATGTTTCCTTTCCCGTCTTGGTTTCTGCATCAAAGCGGACACCACTGTTTTGGTTGGTGCTCTTCTTATCTTGGGCGATCGTGTAAAATGTATTACCATTTATCTCGTACCCTTTGAAAGTCATTATATTCGAAGATGGTAACTGGGACAGCAAGTACAGGTCATCTTCAATAGAGGTGTCATGCATGGTACGTGCTTGCAACCAGCTGGCGAAACTCCTGGTTTATTCACGTGTAATCCAGTCATCAGACCGCTCCCGGTGTTTGGAGCGTAGCAAATTCTTGTGTTCATCCATATACGGAGCCACCAAGGCGGAATTTTGTAGAACTGTGTAGTGTGCTTCAGTGAGAAAATGTCCGTCCATACATATTATTTGTTCCCCTCCTAGCGTGCCTTTTCCATCCAGTCTGCCCTTATGCCGCGATTCAGGAACACCAATCGGCTTAAGGTCAGGAATAAAGTCAATACAAAACTCAATGACCTCCTCATTTTGACGGCCCTTGGAGATGCTTCCTTCTGTCCTAGCACGGTTATGAACATATTTCTTTAAGACTCCCATGAACCTCTCAAAGGGGAACATATTGTGTAGAAATACAGGACCCAAAACGTTAATCTCTTCGCATAGGTGAACTAGGACGTGTGTCATGATGTTGAAGAAGGATGGTGGGAACACCAACTCGAAACTGACAAGACATTACACCAAATCATTCTATAACCTTGGTATGATTTCTGGATCGATTACCTTCTGAGAGATTGCATTGAGAAATGCACATAGCTTCACAATGGCTAATCGAACGTTTTCCGGTAGAAGCCCCCTCAATGCAACCGGAAGCAGTTGCGTCATAATCACGTGGCAGTCATGAGACTTTAGGTTCTGGAACTTTTTCTCTACCATGTTTATTATTCCCTTTATATTCGACGAGAAGCCAGACAGTACCTTAATACTGAGCAGGCATTCAAAGAAGATTTCCTTCTCTTCTTTGGTAAGAGCGTAGCTTGCATGACCCTGATGTATGCCGTCTTTTCCGTGCATACGTTGCTGGTCCTCCCGTGCCTCAGGTGTATCTTTTTTCTTCCCATACACGCCCAAGAAGCCAAGCAGGGTCACACAAAGATTCTTCGTCACGTGCATCACGTCGATTGCGGAGCGGACCTCCAGGTTTTTCCAATAGGGCAGGTCCCAAAATATAGATTTCTTCTTCCACATGGGTGCGCGTCCGTCAGCGTCATTCGGAACAGGTTGTCCACCACGACCCTTTCCAAAGACCACCTTCAAATCCTTGACAATATCATGTACATCAGCACCAGTACGGTGGCGAGGCTTCGTCCGGTGATCCGCCTCACCTTTGAAATGCTTGCCATTCTTTCTTACGGGATGCCTGCTCGGAAGAAATCGACGATGTCCCAGGTACACATTCTTATTAGCCAAATATATACTGTCGGTATCGTCCAAACAGTGTGTGCATGCACGGTATCCCTTGTTTGTCTGTCCTGAAAGGTTACTGAGAGCAGGCCAATCATTTATGGTCACGAACAGCAACGCCTTTAGGTCAAATTCTTCCCCCATGTGCTCATCCCACGCACTTACACCTGTTCCATTCCACAGTTGTAAGAGTTCTTCAACTAATGGCCTTAGGTACACATCAATGTCGTTGCCGGGTTGCTTAGGGCCTTGGATGAGCACTGGCATCATAATGAACTTCCGCTTCATGCACAACCAAGGAGGAAGGTTATACAAACATAGAGTCACAGGCCAGGTGCTATGGTTGCTGCTCTGCTCCCCAAAAGGATTAATGCCATCTGCGCTTAGACCAAACCATACGCTCCTTGCGTCATCTGCAAACTCCTTCCCGTACTTTCTTTCAATTTTTCTCCACTGCGACCCGTCAGCGGGTACTCTCAACTTTCCGTCTTTCTTACGGTCTTCTCTGTGCCATCGCATCGCCTTGGCATGCTCTTTGTTTTGGAACAAACGTTTCAGCCATGGTATTATAGGAGCATACCACATCACCTTGGCAGGAATCTTCTTCCTGGGGCGCCGGCCCTCGACATCACCAGGGTCATCGCGGCTGATCTTATAGCGCAATGCACCACATACCGGGCAAGCGTTCAAATCCTCATACTCACCGCGGTAGAGGATGCAATCATTAGGGCATGCATGTATCTTCTGCACCTCTAACCCTAGAGGGCAGACAGCCTTCTTTGCTTCGTACGTACTCTCGGGCAATTCGTTGTCCTTTGGAAGCATATCCTTTATCATTACCAGCAACTTTCCAAATCCCTTGTCAGATACACCATTCTCTGCCTTCCATTGCAGCAATTCCAGTGTGGTGCCCAGCTTTTTCTTGTCACCTACGCAATTCAGGTACAACAATTTTTTGTGATCCTCTAACATGCGCTGCAACTTCTTCTTCTCCAAATCACTTGTGCAGTTTCTCTTTGCATCGGCAATGGCCCGACCTAGATCATCAACGGGCTCATCTGATGCCTCTTCTTCAGCTTCTTCCCGCATTGCCGGCTCAGCTTCTTCCCGCATTACCGGCTCAGCTTCTTCCCCCATTGTTGTATCATCGTATTCAGGGAACCCATGGCCAGGATAGCTGTCGTCGTCCTCTTCTTCTTCATTGTCTTCCATCATAACCCCTCTTTCTCCGTGCTTGGTCCAAACATTATAATGGGGCATGAAACCGGACTTAAACAGGTGGACGTGAATGGTTCTTGACGTAGAGTAATTGTGACCATTCTTACAGCGAGCACATGGACAAGGCATAAAACCATCCGCCCGCTTGTTTGCCTCAGCCGCAAGCAGAAAAGTATGCACGCCCTCAACGAACTGGGGAGAGCATCGGTCATCGTACATCCATTGCCGGCTCATCTTCATTACACAACACCGAATAGACCAAATTAATACAAGTTCATACACCACTTAAATGCAACAAACAAATAACTCTCTAGCTAAAGCATTTAAATGCAACAACAAATACGATCAAGATCGCAACTAAGGTAACAATGGATCCAACAGCATAATGATACCAAGCCTCACTATCGATGGCATATTTTCTAATCTTTCTAATCTTCAAGCGCATTTTCTCCATCTTGATCTTGTGATCATCGACGACATCGGCAACATGCAACTCCAATTCCATCTTCTCCCCCTCAATTCTTTTCAATTTTTCTTTCAAGTACTCGTTTTCTCTTTCAACTAAATTAACCTCTCGACAATAGGGTCGGTTAGAATTTCCGGTTCACATACCTCCTAGAAAAAATTGCATATAAATCAAATACTAGCACACACACATATATATATATATATCCTCCCAAATTACTAAACTCACAAATTAATCACTATATAAAGCATTGCAAGAGCATATCTAGCAATGAGAGATGAAAGGACAAAGTTGCTAACCTTTGTGATCATTTGAATGGATGGGGGCCTTCAAATCTTGACAAATTTTGGGCAAAATGTGTGATGAGCTCGAGAGGAAGAGGGGAAGAACAGAGAGGAGAGGGGAAAGGGGAAGAACAGAGCGAGCTCGGGTGGACGAAGGGTTTATGTAGGACGACCTTTAGTACCGGTTCGTGCCAAGAACCGGTACTAAAGGGGCTGGAGGGGCCCCAGTCTGACAACATCCTGCCACCACCCTCATTAGTACCGGTTCGTGGCACGAACCAGTGCTAAAGGTTCGCCACGAACCGGTACTAATGAAAGCGGCCCGGCTAGCCGTTGGAACCGGCACTAATGTATACATTAGTGCCGGCTCAAATACAAACCGGCACTAATGTGCTTCACGTTTGACCCTTTTTCTACTAGTGCTAGCCGTGTCATTAACTATGAAACTCCTATTGAGCGTCTTCTTCACACAAAACCCGACTACACAACCCTTTGTGTGTTTGGTTGCGCTTGCTGGCCCAATCTCCATCCATACAATGCTCGCAAGCTCATGTTTCGCTCTAAGCAATGCGCTTTTCTTGGCTATAGCGCCCAACACAAGGGTGTCAAGTGTCTTGATATCTCCACTGGTCGCGTTTATATTTCTCGCGACGTCGTTTTCGATGAGACCAAATTCCCTTTCTCTGAACTCCATCCAAATGCCGGTGCACTCCTTCGTAAAGAAATTCTTCTTCTACCATCTAGTCTTACCGGTATTTCTCATGGGGATAATGATTGTGGTGATCCAATATTGACTAATGTTTATAACCAAGTGCATGAGCTCTATGATGATGCAGATGAAAACAGCGCAGAAAATGGTGCAGAACCCATCCAACATGGCAAAGAAAATATGCAAAATACGCCATATTTCATGTGTCCAGGGCTGGGGGACAGATCTTCCTCGGGATATGTTCCAATGCAGCCTGACAGCCGATCTTCCTCGGGATCGGAGTTGCATGGGAGCAGCGCTGCGCGGAATTCCGCGTCGCCCGACAGCCAACTCCGTGGCGGGCCAGCATCTGCCACCCGGCGCATTACGACGGGCCCGAGTGATCCACCCCGCCTCCACCACTCGGACGCCTCCGCGCGGCGGCCCGAGACTCGCTGGGCCACTGATGGGCCCCGCCACTACATGCGCCGCCAGCCGACTGGCGGGGAGGCAGGCGTGTCTCCCGATGCAGATCCGGCCCCGTCCACTGGCGCGCCTTCCAGGGTCGATCCGGCCCCATCCGCTGGCGTGCGATCTGATGCTGTCGCGCCGGCTGTCTCCCGCGGCCCTAGATTGTCTGCGCCTGATTCCACCGCATCTCCCCCATCTCCAGCCCGTGTCGGTACAGAGGATCCGACTGGCTTGGTTGGCAGCGAGGCGGGGAATGCCACAGGTCCTCCTCGGATTCTGCTGCCGCTGACGCTGCAGCATCAGGATCTTCTGCACCAACACCTGTTGCTGCCCCACGGACACGTCTTCAAAAAGGGGTAATAAAGCAAATTAATTACAAACAGTTGACGAAGTTCATTCTAATGTGCTCCACAGATGAACCAAGTACTCTTAGCGAGGCACTCAGCGACAACAATTGGAAGGCAGCCATGGAAGAAGAATACATGGCATTCCTCAAAAATAAAACGTGGCATCTGGTTCCCCCACGGCATGGTAAAAATTTGATTGATTGCAAGTGGGTCTTTAGAATCAAAAAGAAGGCTGATGGAACCATTGATCGCTACAAAGCCAGACTAGTTGCAAAGGGTTTCAAACAACGGTATGGTATAGACTATGAGGATACTTTTAGTCCAGTTGTTAAAGCTGCAACTATTCGTCTTGTGCTCTCCATTGCTGTTTCCAGGGGATGGAGCCTTCGCCAGCTAGATGTCAAGAATGCGTTTCTTCATGGTGTTCTGGAAGAGGAAGTGTATATGAAACAACCTCCTGGTTTTGAAAACAAAACAAACCGTTCCACGTGTGCAAGCTTGATAAAGCGCTATATGGACTCAAACAAGCCCCCAGGGCGTGGTACTCCAGGCTAAGTCACAAGTTGCAAACTCTTGGCTTTGTTCCTTCTAAGTCTGACACATCCTTGTTTATTTACAATAAGCTGAAAACATCCGTATTTGTTCTTATATACGTTGATGATATTATTGTCACAAGCTCATCTGATGAGGCTATATCAGGACTGTTGAAGGATTTAAATGCTGAGTTTGCTCTCAAGGATCTAGGTGACTTGCATTTTTCCCTAGGGATTGAAGTTAAGAAACAAGGGAACAGTCTTCATTTATCTCAGGAAAAATATGCTACTGATCTGGTGAGAAGAGCTGGGCTAGAGGGGTGTAAATCTTCATCAACTCCATTGTCCAGCATAGAAAAATTGTCACTTACAGAAGGAGAGCCCTTGGGTCAAGATGACAGTACCAGGTACAGGAGTCTGGTAGGTGCACTTCAGTATTTGACCTTGACAAGACCTGATCTCTCATTTGTAGTAAACAAGGTTTGTCAGTTTCTTCATGCACCCACTACAACTCATTGGACTGCTGCAAAACGCATAGTGAGATATGTAAAAGATACAGTCAATCTTGGTCTCACATTCCACAAGTCCTCATCTACACTTGTTAGTGCTTTCTCTGATTCAGATTGGGCAGGATGCTTAGATGACAGACGATCCACTGGTGGTTTTGCAGTATTTCTTGGTCCAAATCTAGTATCATGGTGTGCAAAGAAACAAGCCACTGTATCAAGATCAAGTACTGAGGCTGAGTACAAAGCTTTGGCCAATGCCACAGCTGAGATTATTTGGGTCCAGTCCATGTTGGGAGAGCTTGGTGTAAAGGTCACTCAAGCCCCATGTTTATGGTGTGATAACCTTGGTGCTACCTATTTATCTGCTAACCCAGTTTTTCATGCAAGGACAAAACACATTGAGATTGATTTCCACTTTGTCAGAGAACGAGTTGCAAGCAAACAGCTGGAAATTCGTTTCATTCATTCTCGTGATCAGGTTGCAGATGGATTCACCAAAGCTTTGCCCATACGAAACTTTGAAGAGTTTAAGCGTAATCTCAACTTGACCAAGTTGTGATTATGGGAGGGTGTTGAACGTAACATTATTCCATCCTCACGTGACAGAGTTCGGCACGTTCTGGAGATAAGCATTGCGCAGGAGTCCAACTAGATAGATTAGAATCTTCTCATATGGTTGTAACTCCCTTATCTCTTTCTCTCCAAGAATGTAATCTGAACAAACTTGTACGCTTCACCAGGAGGTCACGACCTGGTTATTTTTAACACGCAGCCGTCGCCCAGGATTGGTACGACGTTCCTCCATAGTCTCGTCTTGCATGCTCTGCGGATTATGAAAGCAGGTACGGATTCATATGTAATTCAAACAAAATAAGCTGAAGATCTTGAAAACATGAACAATGATGCTGCACACGTCTATATTTTCAATCCTGACAGTCTTCATCATCCCTTTCAGTTCTTTATTGGCAGCTTTCATTGCAGTCATCTGTTAAATGAAAAACAATTCAACATAAGTTTGGGTGCCACAATAAGAATCTGTCATGAACTAGATAGGAAACTAAGGCAACATACAGTGTGTTGAGCATCTTTAATTCTGTCTGATGTGAAAGCGAGTTGGTACGGGATGTGACGTTGATCTTCATACCTGTAGGGAAAGCATGTGGAGTATAAAGATTAGAGCACTAGAATAATAGCCTACTGCCACAAGAGGAATGATTAAATGGTACAGGGTAATCAGCACCCTTTAACCAATAGCATCCCCACTTCTGTCTTGTCCATGTCAAGAACATGCTAGCATTCGAAATCAGCGGCTTCTATAACAAGTAACCTAAGTAGATAAGAACAAAACCTTTTACCTATAAGGAAGTTTTGAAACAACACAAAAATGGCCTATTATTGTAAAGAAGGAAAACAGAATCTGAAAGTGTATGAGAGCACATCAACCAGATTCGGGATTCAGCTATACCTTCTCGGACAGCCTTTTAGACGCTGACTTGTCATTTGTCAACATTGATGGATGGAAGCGTGGACCGGCGAGCGACTGCCAAGAGGGGAGAAGATGACATTGCTGCAGCGCGTTGTGGACATTTCATCGAACATGTGGTGCGCGAGGGCTGATCTTTATGGCCTTGGTCGCCTCTCTCCTCCGATTCCTCGTCCTGCCCCTGAAATCGGTGCTCAAGCTACCAAAATCAACAGTTTTCTTCATCCGTGGCAGCAATCAACGGAAGTTGTAGGATTTAGTAGAAGGAGAGAGCACTAGGCGGCGGAAACGCAACACCTACTGACCTGAGGCTATGAGCACTGGGGCTCGAGGGAGTTGCGGGGAGAAGAGCTGGCGGACGTGGTCGGTGGCTTTGCCGACAAGGGGACACCGCAGTCGCTCGCCGGCGGGGACGGAGGTCGCGATCGGCCGTCACGGCGGTGCAACTTGGCAGCGACGGCCTCGATGCTCAATACAGGCTCTTTTTCTTTCCCGCGGGCGTGAGGCTTTTTTCTTCACTTATGCTTATATTCCAAAAATGCACTAAAATGTACAACTAGATATGTAGACATATAGAAAAAAATCATCCATTCCAAAATAAGTAGTTTCTAAAGAATGTTCAACGTGTAATATAAAAATGTTTCAGAGAATGTCAAAATTTCTGTTCTCAGAGTTTTAAAAAATGTTTGTACAATTCAGTAAAATGTTCGCGAGTTAAAAAAATTCTCATGCAGTACAATTTGTTTTTATAATATTTAAAACAAATCACACCATTAAATAAAATGTTTGTGACACCTTAAAATGTTCACACTTATAACAGAATTATGTTCATGAAATTTCAAAAAACAAGTTTGTCCATGCTCAACATATAATTAAAGAAATGTTCGCATGTATAAGGAAAATGTACAACGCGTATTGAGAAAAAACATTCAATGTGTATTTAAAAATATTCATCATGCATTTACAAAGTTATCAAGGTGTATCCTGGAAATACTCATCATGCATTATGTTCTCGTGGTTTTAAAATATGTTCGTACAATTCAGAAAAATGTTTGCGAGTTTAAAAAATTCCCATGCAGTATAATTTGTTTTCATATGATTTGAAACAAATCACGCCATTCAATAAAATGTTTGTGACATTGTAAAATGTTCACACTTTTAACAAAATTATGTTCATGAAATTTCAAAAACAACTTTGTCCATGCTCAACATACAATTAAAAAATGTTCTCATGTATATGGAAAATGTCCAACGTGTATTCAGAAAAAATTCAATGTGTATTTAAAAAATATTCATCATGCACTTACAAAATTATCAAGTTGTATCCTGAAAATGTTTCACATGTATTGAAAAATATTAAACATGTACTTGAAAAATGGTTAACATGTGTTCCAAAACATGTTCAAAGACGTATTTTATAAAATCTTCATCATGCGTTTGAAAAATATTCAGTGTGTACACAAAAAAGTAGAGCATTTGAAATATATAGCTCTGGCGCTGCTATCCCTCGCTTTTAGCGAGGGCTAGCGTACGAGTCCCTCGCTGGTCACCCTTAAATAGGTCTGACCCGTCAGTGTGTGGTTGTTTTCTTTTTTTCCAAAAATTGCAATTTTTTAATGTTTGAAAATTCAAAATTCTGAACATTTGTAGAAATGTGAAATTATTTAAGAAATTTGAATATTTTTAAAAAGTGAACTCTTTCAAAACACGAATAAATGTTGAGAACACGATTTATTTAAAATCCAAAACAAAAAATCGAAATTCTATCCAAATTTTGAAAAAGTGAAAAAATTTCAAATTACTTTTTGAAAGAAATACACGCTTAACAATTAATTATATATTTTGATGAACATTTTATTTATATAAAATGAACGTTTTATATATGGTGAACAATTTTGCAAAACACACACTGAAGAATTATTGAATATGCAATGAACATTTTATTTGTGTACAATGAAATTTACTTAATATACGGTGAATAATTTTTAATTACACTGATCATTTTATATTTTTATGGTGAACAATATTTAAAAATCCCAAATAATTTTTTATGTCTCGAACAATTTATTAGAAATGTGAAATTTTTGAAAATTTCTTGAAATTGTGATAAAAAATTTAGATTTTGGTAAAATAAAAATTGATTTGAAAAACGTGATTTTTTTCATAAAAACATGAACAATTTAGAAAATCTGAACATTTATATGTTGTGCAACTTCTTCCCGCAATTCTCCCGCAACTCATCCATTGCCGCCGACAGGGAAACACAGATCTAGAGTCACACGCGATAGTGATGGCAAGCAGGAGTGACGCAACTTTTGGCCTCGAGGGCCGGAACGCCACAACATAAGGTACCATGATTTGCTGTTTTTCTTGCTCCGCTGGAACAGCCGCAAAGCCCAGAGTCCCTGGGAGCTGGTCAATCTCCATGACTACTTTCGACCACCTACAAGATATGGTCACTCCAAGTTTTCTGCCTGACCGGCGCGTCTTCCTGTGGCTCCATGTATTTCTACACGTAAAGAAACACATGGAATTTTCCTTAATCACAACAATTAGTAGATTAATATTTTTTAATAAACAAAATTAAACTTCAAAATGGATAGATATGTTTTCAATGATGTTTGACTCTGAAATTGGAGATGTTCTATTCGCAATATATTAGCAAATCTTTTGAGGCATTTGGGCTTGGTGTCGTCATTGTGAGATCGTGAGGATTATCTTGATGTCCTGGCCCTAGATTGTAGTCAATGAATGACGAATGATGAAATTTGTGAGTCATTCCAACAAATGGGTAGTGTCAACAGGGTACATATAGTATATTTTTGTAGCCAGGTCAGCCAATGGTCCCATGTCTATAGGTGTTGTAATATTAACATTAGCCCAATTTTCCTGCAATTAACATGGAGACTCTTTAACTTAACTGGTATATGTGTTAAATGGAGGAAGTGTCAATCAAGTCCACTAAGAAATAAAAATTGATGAAAAATCTATCTATATTCATATCCAAACAAAAATATATATGAATCAAACATTCATTACATGCAAATCAGCTCCACACTTAAGGAACATTGAGACAACGCCTATTTTTTGCATATAAGAAAATATAGATCATGAGGGCATGTACAATGGTTGATAATATTTTCTTATCTTATGTCCCCTATGTAATCTAGAGAAGACAACAAAAAACGATGTACAATGTATTACTCTTAGTCTGGTCTCTAATAACAAGATATTCCTAATTATGTGGTGAGAGAATTGTTGCTAAGAGATCATCTCTTAATGAAAAGAAGGCAAGTCTTTGCTTATGTTTCTCTCTCCTCCACCTCTGCAATTATCCTATGTGGCACTTCTAAGATAAGACCATTGTATATGCCCTCATACGTCCATTCTTTGGATGCAAATCAAGTCCATTGTTAATTATTATTGATGCATAAATTGATCTATATTCATATAAAAAGATAGGAAATCAAGCAATCATTAATTGTATGTAAACCAAGTCAATATTTAATGAACATTAATTAAACAATTGATTTATACCCAACTCTAGAAAGATTAGTTCACCAGATGACTACCCATTAAATGTTCAGTGTATCATCAGTACAATGCAATCCAAAGCCTTCTAAAAGAAGAACCTGGCTCAATTCTATATAAGTTGTGTTCTATAAGAAGATACAAGTACGTCAGGAATCATATAGTTACTATTTCATGGAAAATAACACAATTACCTATACAAATGGGAGGTGATTATGTGGTCATATCGGTCTTACTATGCTTTTTGTGTATAACTTTCCACCTCACCTTTGTTGAATCGGTAGACGTAGATGTCAATCTCCAGACGAATGAGAAGGTAACCAATATTTTACATTTAGATTTTGATATATACAACTTTTTGTCAATTGTTTTATGTATTATCCCATTATTGTATCTACTCAACCCCTTAATCTTGATAATTACTATTGGTGTTAATATTCATAACTACTTTATGTAACTTATATGTTCAACTAAAATCTAGGACATATGTGAAACAAATAGTTATCTTTCAAAGACTCTGTGCATCAATTATATATGCTAACTAGTCATGAACTATTATTTCCCTCTGCAGAACACCACTCTTTTAAGACGTAAACCTTTCCATTTTCCTTGGAGAGCTGATATCACGAATGAAGGAAGCGACATTGTTTCTCATGTACACACACTCTCCCCCATTCTCTGTATATATATCTCTTTACTTTTTCATGTGTTAGATTTGGGATGTTTTGTTGATTTCCTTCTGTGTATTGATCACAAAAATGTCACAATGTATATGCCAGAGTGACATGTGATAAATATAAAAGGCAAAGTCAAGGTATTTTCAATATATGCATCACATATTTAAACCACAGATGAAAAACAGTAGGACTCTAATTCATTAGTGATGTATCTAAATCATTGCTTGTCAAGCTAAATTATGGTAAATGGTCCATGAGACAAGGTGGTACATAAAGACCAGATAAAAGGAATACACCTAAATGAACTTATCTTGATCCCCTATATATCGTGAAAGCTATGCTCATTACATACAAAACATGCTACCAAAATACTGTGAACAACAGATTCAGAAAGGCAGTTAAGACATACTCTATAGGAGACTTATGCTGACATACCAACTTTATTGGCAATACACTTCACACCTACCAGAGAGAGAATCAAATCTTGTTTCACCCATGCCGCAAGGAGTAGAGAAGATGTTGTGAGCCCAAGCACCTAAGTAAGACCATAAAAAATGCACATGAACTAAAGCATTGCATGCATCACCACAAAAGGTCTAATTGTGTTGGATTGACACCACACCCCGCGGAGGAAGCTAAAGCTAGTATGATATACTCAACAAGGCCTATGAAAACAAATCTAGACTAACTCCAAAATAGCATGAAAAATTCCCCATTGTAAATGTCTGGTAGGTGAACCTCATACCAAGGCCAAGAACGCACACCCTCACTTTTTATTATGTCGTTCTCTATAGATTTTTCTCGTTATTTGCTAATTTGAGCTATAATTTTCTATCACTAGTATGCAATGTGGCACACAGAGCCAGGACAATTCTACGGCCTTCGAGCTGACATGAGTATATGGGCTTCACCAAATCAAGGAACTTCTCAAGAATCTGGAGCATCCTTGCAGATCTATTGTCAAGATGGAGGAAACTACAACTTAATTCAAGTTGGATTTCATGTACAAACATATCACCCATGATGTTAAAGTCAAATTCTTTTGAATAAACAACTATTTCATAATTTGCTTCTGCTTGCAGATTTCCCCCTCTTTATACCATAACAGAGATATTCGCTTCTTTACATATTGGACCGTAAGTATAATCAATGCCATTTTAACAAGTTATATATTATTGTGGTCCCCATATAGTTTTATGGTATTTCATAGGAGTTAGAGGCACTATTGGACTAAGTAAAAGTCTCTTTACATCCACAATAATACATGTTTCCTCTTTTTTTGTTGCTCAGAAGGACTTGAAATCGAAGGGGTGCTACAACTTGCAGTGCCCAGGATTTGTTTCTGCAAGTCGAGCTAATCTAGTGCCTGGACAAGCCATGGCTCCTCCATCAATTTATGGCAAAGAAGACCACTACGTTAGGCTTAGCCTCAACAAGGTGCACCATTTGTCCCATTCTAGAGATTACTATATCTATATAAATTCACAAATGTGCTCCTATTTCTACTATAACTAGATGAAACATGCACGTTCCTGCAGTAACCTCATCGAATGAAACATGTAAATAGATGCTATAAGAGCAACTACAAAAGAGAAAAAGTAGGATTGTGGTTAACAGAATGCCATTTTTCTATCAAAAATGTGAAACATGAACTACATAAGTATCCTCAGAGTGTCCAACACATGATCCATTCATGACAACAAAAAATAAACGCAAAAACAGTAATTTATGAGGGGCATGCATGACGTGCTGGCGTGTAGGACTGCATGGATAGGAAAAACAAGCACATATGAAAAATATAACTTATACGAACATGCATGACTTGTTGATGTGGTATGGATGCACACATATAGAAAGAAAAGTAAAATTATAACTAACATGTATGACTTGTTTACATGGCATGGCTGCTTGAATAGGAAAAATAGGTAGTGGATTGCAACTATTTAGGAATAGAGGATTACAATTAACAAAGATATATTTTTTGAATGTTAAAATTAGTTAGGCATAAATTCACATGGTTACTAAGTACCATGCTTTGTATTTTATTAAGAAAATATGGAACGTTGGAATCTAGGAAATTGTATGCCACCCAAGATTCTTGTAAATAACAACATGTTTCCTACTCTTCTTGTACATGAAATTTATTGTTCATGGATGTCATCAATCCCTTGTTGACTACAGGATCCAAATTCCGGAGATTGGGTGGTGTACCGTCACGATTTACAAAAACCATCATTCTTGGGACATTTTCCAAATAAGCTTTGCCCGGGAACTCGACGTATACAAGCCTTGACTGGATTCGTGAATTACTTGAAGAACGCACATGGTCCTCCCATGGGTAGCAGCCACTTCCCTGATTATGACGATAAGAGATCTGCGTACTTCAAGCACATTCAGAACTACAATCCAAATGGTCATTCTTCCGACCTCTTTGGCATTCCCATGATCAAGTTAGTTGATAGGCCAGATTGTTATGGAGCAAATAATTTATTTCTCGAATACAAGAAGGGTTATATGTTCAACTATGGTGGACCAGGTGGTTGTGTTGGTTGATAAAAATAAATTGTATTGCCATTTGCGTTCAATAAATAAAAAATATGTTACTTAATGGTCAAAGACTGTCCTTTATTTCATTTATTTTGTTCCAACTTGGTCTTGATGTTGATTATCGCCATCGTCTCTAGTTTATTAAATTATTGGTTTTCACCGCGCATAAGCCATTCCCAACACGTGCACTTCTGACAAGAGCTAGGTGACAATCGTAAAACAAATCAGTGAAGCCTCAAAGCAGCAAAGACCATATGATCGGACCTCTATGGGCCCAAATATGGGGCAGGAAACCCTAGTAGAACACTACCAACCAATGTGGTATGTTATCCATCTGATGAATTAGGAGTGTGTGTTTGGGCGTGAAATGTTTATTCTGTGTGCGCACTTTGCTGTGCTAAACCCTCCACTGAAAGCCTGGATCTTGTATCAGATAGACACACTGTGTGCAGTACAGGGTCAGGCAGCCGAGTCAGGCAGCACCTGAATAATTCCTCCTTTTCAAGAAAAAAGGCAGCACCTGAATCTCTCGACTCTCTCAACCCAGGCATGCAGGAGATGACGGTGATGATGATGATGATGATGATAACGACGGGGGGTGATCGAGCACACACCCCAAGCCGGAGATGGGCATGATGCTTGCTTTTGCTTTCGTTTCGCGTGATGACTTGTAGCAGAAAATCTAGAAGCTAACACAATAATCTGAACAATCATCGAGTTCAGAAACCTTTGCTACACGACAGGTTAGGTCGACACTCAGGCAAGCAATATTACAAAAATTGCCATCTGCTCCATTCATAATACAGACTTACAAAGGATGGCATGAGACATACAGTATACTAAGTAAAAAGACTAACGGGTTGTAGGGCCGGATTATGAAGTCCTTGTCCATATGAGCATTATATTTCCAGAAATATGTAGTCCATATGAGCATTATCCACCAAATATTCTCCTCATGTGACGCGTTTTAAAATTTCTGTCGGAAATCTGAACCTTATTACTTCTGATACCTGTGCATGTGCTTAGCATCCGAGCTCTTCATGTTTCGTTAATACAGTATAATGAAAACGGGCGGTGCATCCTTTTTCTCTAAAAAAATCATGGTCGGCTTCAGCCAACACATTCTCTTTTGGCTTGATTGTCCACCATAATTATTTGGGCACGTAAGAAATATCAGCTGAGCACAACGATCTATCTACACAAGCGTCAGTATACCATTTGGCAGCAGGTGAGCAGGAAGATGTGTCTCGAAGGTTGACAATTGTTATTGTGGCCAACCCCTGATGATTTGTACAATAAATTTATCAGCTAACATAGTAGTCTGAATAATATATCATAGACTTTTGTTACAGACTTACAATATTAGTTTGGTCGACAGTTAGGCAGGCAAGCAAACATTGGAAATTCGACGTGTGCTCATAAGAAAAATGATTGACATGGAACAACAAATAATTTACTACTGCAGTACCTTGTGGATTGACATGGAACAAACATACAGCCTTCTTTTTTCTTTCTGCCTATTATAAACTTAAGATCATGTGAAAAGGCCCAAGTGAAGGAAACAGGAGAGCTAGCAATGCCCAATAAATTCTTTATAAGAAAAGTAGATACCAATTCGACCAAACTAATCATCAAAATTCATCTCAGCTAGTGGAACCAGACATGCTAAAAGCCGGACGTACAACTGTATCGGGAGCAGCTCCCTCTATCACTCGCTATTATTCCAAAACAAAAGTAGTAAAGAGACATTTCATTGTTCAACTGGGATCAGGAAGGGAAAAAAATCAAGTTCTTGCAACCAGGGGCTGAGGCAAGAGAATACCATGCACGGGGTGACGTACAGAATAATGCAGAAATTGTGCCAAACAGCAAAGGTAATATGAGTCTACCTTTGAGAGACTATGTTTAAGATGCAACCAGTCTAATCTACACGTACACATAAGCACAGGCGCCACTTGGAGCTACCAAAAGTATGGGAGCAATACTAATCATTTGCACACTATTTGTTTACTTGTATTTATAAAGTGCTGGGCAATCAACTCATACATGGGAAGACGTACAGAAAGTGCTCGAAGAAGTAGAATATTACCAAATCAAATCCACTTGAGGTTGGAACTTTTCTTCGGTCAGTGTGCTCCAAATTTTTGCTTAATTGTATTCCCCCACTTGTATCCCACAAGTTGGACCTTTCTTCAGCCAGCCACTTGAATTCAACAAGTTGCAGCCACTGCCTCGTATTCCCTCGGACACAGGACACAATTGGTCCAAGATTCGTATGAACCAAAATTCAGCACATAAACCTTTTCATATTCACCATCGATAGAATTCCAGAATGGAATTTTCCCATGGTTAACCATCCACTTGAGCTAAATATTTTGTTTCATACCAGCTGAAAAGCAAAAAGGGAAACATTTTAGAGAATAGCTTAAGAAATATTCAAGCAGTTATGGTCAAACAAATAAGAAATACTATCAAACCAATCAGAGGAGATACCATCCGATAAAAACTCTACCAGAATGTTAATTCAAAAGTGCATTAAGTGCATAAGTTGTGGTGGGTACCCTTCTATCCCTGCTTTCAATTTGCTTTCTGGGAGTAATTACTGTGTCATCATTCCACAGGCATGAGGAAATAAAATAGAGATGATCACGCTGAAAAAGACAAACTGTCAGTCCAACAAAGCTGCCAAAGGAAAGAAAAATGGGTCAGAGATGGTGACAGATACTGAAGAATATCATCCAGCACCAGCTTCCACTCAACTGCTGTGTGTTGACTGACTGAGGACCTCATGACAATGGATGAGACATTCCTTAAATACTCATCAATGGTTTCCACGGAATCACATCCTCCAACCAATACACAACACGCAAACACTAGGCAGCAAAATGCCATCTTCCTCAACACCATCGTTGTACCTCTGCCTACTGCTCATGTCGTGCCTTCTTCTCTTGGAAGAAGCACATGGGGCGCGCCATGGAGGGATCTCACTGAGGTCTCAGCACATGGCCCTCCTCCACTGGAAGGCTACACTCGCAAGCCCACCGCTGCGGATGAGCTCTTGGCAGGAAAACACCAGCCCATGCAACTGGACGGGTATCATGTGCGCGGTTGTTCGCCATGGCCGACATATGCCCTGGGTGGTGACCAACGTCTCCCTGCCAGATGCTGGCATCCATGGCCAGCTTGGTGAGCTTAACTTCTCGGCTCTTCCATTCCTCGCATATATCGACCTTAGTAATAACAGTCTCAATGGTGCCCTGCCAGCTAGTATCAGCTCCCTGTCAGCACTTTCAGTACTTAACCTTCAGGAAAACCAGCTCACTGGGAAAATTCCTGATGAGATTGGTGACCTGCAAAGTCTTAGGAAACTTGCCCTCGCATTTAACAGGATCACGGGACATATCCCTGCGTCTCTGGGTAACCTAACACTGCTAACTGATATTTTCATTCACCAAACCATGGTATCAGGCCCCATTCCTGAGGAGATGGGAAGGCTTGTCAACCTACAAAGTCTACAGCTAAGCAACAGCAGCTTAAGCGGTTTGATACCGAAAACAATTAGAAATCTGACCCAACTAAATGGTTTGTACCTGTTTGGTAATCAACTTTCAGGACCTATACCCCAAGAAGTAGGCAACCTAGTCCATTTGGAAAGTCTTCAGCTTAATTCAAATGATTTTTCAGGTTCAATTCCAATCTCCATAGCGAATCTTACGAAGATGAACCAACTTTTTCTCTTTGATAATCAAATCACAGGTTCAATACCCCCAGAACTAGGCAACCTCGCTATGCTAAACCAACTGGGTCTCGATAGGAATCAAATAACAGGTTTGATACCCCCAGAACTAGGGAACCTCACTATGCTAAATGATATGTTTCTCTATAGAAATCAAATCACAGGTCCAATACCTTTGGAATTGTGCATCTTGTTGAATCTCCAGACTTTAGAATTGACCGACAACCATATAACCGGTTCCATCCCCCAGGAAATTGGCAATTTGATGAATCTCAAATATTTAGGCTTGTCCGAGAACCAAATTTCGGGATCAATACCGAAAACTTTCGGGAAGTTGCAAAGCCTCATACGACTGCAAATCTACAGTAACAAACTATCAGGTTTTCTTCCTCAAGAATTTGGAGATCTCATCGGCCTTGTTGATCTTGGGCTGTCTAACAACTCACTTTCAGGACATTTACCCGCAAATATTTGTTCAGGTGGCAGACTTCAACATTTCGCTGCAGTTTCTAATATGTTCAGTGGCCCCATTCCTAGAAGTTTAAAGGCATGTACGAGTTTAGTTCGACTTCGCCTTGAGTCGAACCAACTAACTGGAGATATATCACAACATTTTGGTGTGTATCCACAACTCAGAATGATGAGCTTAACATCGAATAGACTCTCCGGGCAAATCTCGCCCAGTCTTGGTGAATGTACCCAACTAACGATCACAGGCTCCATACCTCCAGTCCTTTCTAAATTGTCCAACCTAGTAGAACTAACACTTGATTCTAATCATCTCAGCGGTGAGACTCCACCAGAAATCTTCACTTTAGCAAACCTATATATCCTGAACTTGTCATCAAACCAATTATCTGGAACCATACCTACACAGATAGAGAAGCTAAGGAGCATAGGGTACCTCGATATAGCTGGGAACAAACTGAGTGGATTAATACCTGAGGAACCAGGGGCCTGCGTGAAACTACAGTCCCTGAAGATCAACAACAACAAATTCAGTGGGAGTTTGCCTGGTGCGATTGGAAATTTAGAAGGCCTGCAGATTATGTTCGACGCGAGCAACAATAACCTCAGTGGTGCATTGCCGCAGCAACTTGGGAAGTTGGAGATGCTAGAATTGCTGAATTTATCACATAATCAGTTCAGTGGCAGCATTCCGCCCTCCTTTGCAAGCATGGCAAGCCTTTCAACACTTGATGTGTCCTACAACAAATTGGAAGGACCGGTCCCAACAGCACGGCTACTCCAGAATGCTTCGACAAGTTGGTTTCTTCCCAATAGAGGTCTGTGTGGTAACCTCTCTGGTCTTCCACCTTGCTATTCAACTCTAGCATCTGGTCAACATAAACGGAAGACACCTCGTTTGCTTTTGCCAGTTGTTCTTGTGCTCGGTTTCATCATTGTTGCTACAATTGTTGTCATAATAATGCTTAGCAGTAACAAAAGAAAACCACAAGAAAGTGCTACTGCTGAAGGAAGGGACCTATTCTCTGTTTGGAATTTTGATGGAAGATTAGCATTTGAAAATATTGTAAGGGCAACAGAAGACTTCGATGATAAGTACATCATTGGAATAGGAGGATACGGCAAAGTATACAAGTCACAACTTCAAGACGGGCAGCTAGTTGCTGTGAAGAAGCTTCATCAGACCGGGGAAGAGTTGGATGATGAAAGAAGATTTCGTAGAGAAATGGAAATATTATCACAGATCCGACAACGAAGCATTGTCAAAATGTATGGATTCTGCTCCCATCCAGCGTATAAATTTCTTGTCTATGACTATATTGAGCAGGGAAGCCTCCATGGGACATTGGAAAATGAGGAGCTAGCAAAGGAATTGGATTGGCAGAAGAGAAATGCTCTTGCAACTGATGTGGCTCAAGCCATATCTTATTTGCACCACGAATGCAGTCCACCTATAATCCATCGAGATATAACAAGCAACAACATCTTACTTGATACAACCTTCAAGGCTTTTGTCTCGGATTTCGGCACAGCAAGGATTCTTAAGCCCGATTCATCAAATTGGAGTGCACTAGCAGGAACATATGGCTACATAGCTCTTGGTATGTACTAGTATAACATTACTGCTCAAGTTGGAATCATTTATCTCTATCCATGTATTCCTAACTCTAATGTTTTAATCTTGTGCAGAATTGTCGTACACATCTGTTGTGACAGAGAAATGTGATGTTTATAGCTTTGGCGTGGTTGTGCTAGAACTAGTGATGGGGAAGCATCCAAGGGATCTATTAGACTGTAGTTTGCCAAACGGGGAACAAGCTATACTGGTGAAAGATATTCTGGACCAACGGCCGACAACACCAACAACAGCAGAACAGAAGAGTTTAGCTCTGCTCATCAAGCTGGCCTTTTGTTGCATGGAATCTTCTCCACAAGCAAGGCCAACCATGCGGGACGCATATCAAACGCTCATCCAACGACCCTCTTCTAGTTCAAGTCCCGTGCCTTTCAGCACACTTACATTACAACAAGTAAGGGATGTCTGTTGATATATGATCTGAATTCTAGTGAGAACCCATGGTCTATCGTAGCAGAAACCTAATATGCCATGTATATATGGTTAAGTTTGTAATCATGTCATGTCATCTCCTAGGTTTTATTTCTAGCAAAAATAAAAACCAGTCCATGCAGCGTGAGCCTGTTCACGACATGACCGGATCAGTAGCTCCATGCTGCTATGATCGCCCCGTGGGATGGCACGAGTACCGGCTGTGGTGGCTTATAACTTGAGGCATGGTCAAGAGACGTGGGATGGCACGTCCGTGAAGCTTGGTCATGGCGCAAGATTAGGATCTTTCTAAGCTAATGAGTTGTTTAAATAAAGAGGAGAACAAAGCAGGAAAGCTGCAACATTTTACTCATCGCAAATATCCTGAGTGTTCACTGATTCTTCTCCCTCCCATTTCTGCTCCAACAATATATATGTCAGGATGAGTTCATGACTCATTGTAAGTCTACGTGTTTGTAGACACTCTCCCGATACAGTGAAATATAATCGTTGTGTGCCCTTGGTTTTTCCCAACAAGGGTTTTCTACAAGAAATTACTGTCCCATGCATGTTCTTCGTATTTCATTATTTTTTTACTTGTAATTTCTATCAATTGATAAATATAATTATTTTGGCCGGTTGCTTGTAAAATATATGCGGTCTCTATGCTTATTTATCTGCAAGGGTACTTGAAATGGAGTACTAAGATTCTATATTTATCTACTATTGTTCCCATGAACCTGAGGATGAAAAAAATCAGGATCCAAAACTGACGCAATATAAGCGATCACGCTTTACTGTAAAACACCTTGGAGGCTTGGACCAAGCAGGAACAATCACTAAGATCAAGTGGTTGATGCGTAGACGGGAACAAATGAATGTATAAACGCAGAGCTAGGTGCATAAAAATAGAAAATTATCACAATACTATGTAAAAGAACTTACAGAGGGTTGTAGGACAGGAGTATGATGTTCTTGTCCTTATGTTGGAGCATTGTATCCTGGAATATGTAGTCCTTGCCCTTAGGATGAAAAAAAATAACTACTACACTTAATTTCAAGCATTGGTTGGTTAGCGAGATTAACATGGAACAAAGATACAGCCTTCTTTTTCTTCATGCCTAATGCAAACTTAAAAGACGATGAGATGGTATGATATGAAGAAAATCCCAAGGTGACAAACAACATGAGAGCTAGCAATGTCCCATAATTTTTTCATCAGAAAACTAGATACCAATTCAACTCAGCTAGTTTGCCATGACTGCTGCATGACCAGTTGGTGCAGCAGGTAAGTTAAGCTCAGAATCAAGATCTGTCTCGTTGTCTAGTTGGAGGTACAATGGGACTAAATTCGAATAAAAGTCCATATCGGCTTCCAAAGCATCAAGCTCTGCATTTTGCAATACAGAAAATGAGAACAGAAAAACAGAGAAGTGGCTTGCCTGTAAATTAACACATACATGCGGGAAACCCCACTGAAGTTTTACAAAAATGCCAACGAAATTTTTCAGATGATACCTAAGACTGGTATAAACTGGAGAGTTTGCTGGTTCAAATTCAACTATGAAATTTCGATAGAGGATTGGTTCTGAGCTGGCAACCACTGTAAGGGAACTAGTCACCTCAGTATCTTTAAGGTGACCATATGTGGCATTTGAATTATCTAAGAATAACCGACTAGCAAATAAGAGCCATACCCCCCATAAGTCCTCCTCATCAATGTCATCTGCGACCTTGAAGCTTCTACCAAGAGTTTCTTGTATCTCATTGCTCACATCCATAAGATCCACCATCTCGTCTTGCATTCTCTACAGATTTGAAAAGTAGGCATGGATTCAGATGTAACTGAAACAAAAGTAGACAGGAAAATAAGCAATCAAATGAGAGTATATATAATGTAAGCTGGAAATCTTGAAAGCATGAAGAATCTGGTAAACAACGGCATGCTGCATACATCTATATCTTCAATCCTCGCAGTCTTCATCATCCCTTTCGGCTCTTTATTGGCAGCCTTCATTGCAGTCATCTGTTGAATGAAAGGCACTTCCACCTAAGTTTGGGAGCTAGAATCAGAATATATCATGAACAAGATAGGAAACGAAGGCAACATACAGTCTGTTGAGCACATTTAATTCCCTTTGGTGTGCGCAAGTTTGGTTGTACAGCAAGTCCCGCTGCCCTTCATAGCTCTAGCCTCTAGGGGAAGCACACATGGAGTGTAAAGATTAGGGCACTCGACTAACAGGCTACGGCCATAGAAAGATGACTAAATGCTACAGGATGATCAGCTCCATAGAAAGACTGTCCATGCTAAGAACTTGCTAGTGTTCGAATCAGCATCAGCAGTAACCTAAGCGGATAAGAACGCAACGTTTTACCTATTATTGTATAGAAGGAAAAAGGAATCTAAAGGTGTATGAAAGCACTTGGACTAGATTCAGGATTTAGCTATACCTTCTCGGACAAACTTTTAGATGGTGACTTGTCAACATTGATTGACGGCAGTGTCGACCAGCGAGCTGCCGGGAAGAGAGGAGAAGAAGACATCATGCGGGCTTGTGGTGGGCATTTCATCGAACAGGTAGTGTGCGGGAGCTGATCTTTATGGCCCTACTCACCTCCCTCCTTCGAATCCTCGTCCTGCCCCTGAAATCGGTGCTCAAACTACCAAAATCAGAAGCAAGCCATTTTTCTCTATCCGTGGCATGGCATCAATCAATGGAATTTGTAGGATTTGGTAGAACAAGAGAGCAACTACTGACCTGAGGCGGTGAGCAGAGCACTGGGGATCGAGGGTGTAGGCGACCTCGATGTAGAATGTGGGGGGATGTGGTCGGTGGCGTTGCCGACGAGCGGACGCCGCAGTCGCTCGCCGGGGAACGGAGCTCTCGGTCGACCGTCGCGGCTTCCAGGCGGCACAACTTGGCAGCGTGAGGCTTTTTTTTTCACTTATGCGTATATTCCAAAAATGCCGTGGTTTCCCAGTAGTTTTAAAGAATATCCAACATGTAATATAAAAATATTTTGTAGAATGTCAAAAAATTATGTTCTCACAGTTTAAAAAAATGTTTGCAAGTTTAAAAAATGCTCATGCAGTGGAATTTGTTTGCATAAGATTTCAAAAAATCACACCACTCAATAAAATGTTTGTGACATTTAAAATGTTCACACGTTTAAAAAATTATGTTAATGAAAAATTGGAAAACAAGTTTTTCCATGCTCAACATGTATCAAAAAAAATGTTCTCATGTATATGAAAAAATGTCCAATACATATTGAAAAAAAAACTTCAATGTGTATTTAAAAAACATTCATCAAGTATTTAAAACATTATCAGGGTGTATCAGAAAAATGTTTCACATGTATTAAAAAAATATTAAACATGTACTTGAAAAATGTTTAACATGTTCAAAGAAGTATTTTATAAAATGTTCATCATGCATTTGAAAAATATTAATTGTGTATAGAAAAAAGTAGAACCTATACTATAAAAAGTCTGGCATGTATTTGATAGAAATAAAATGAAAACTGAACGGAAAAGCAAAAGAACCATACAACACCCGCAAAGGAAAACTTAGTACTCCCTCCGTCCCATAATATAGGAGCGTTTTTAACACTAGTGTTAAAAACGCTCCTATATTATGGGACGGAGGGAGTAAAAGACAAAAGAAAAAACTACATGGAACCTTCCAAAAACCGGTGGAAGGTTCCACGAACTGGTGTAGAAACTTCACAACACCGCACGTGTACATGTTAATTGGACCGGCTCGACCTACTGCTCACCTACTGTGTTAGGTATTGCAGTAGACGAGATATTGGTCTGGCCCTCCTATCCATCGCTTTTGGCGAGCGCCAGCTTACGAGTCCCTCGCGGGTCACACCTAAATAGGTCTGACCCGTCAGCGGGAGCCCACCGCGCCCCACGACGCCTCAGCCCCTTCACGCCGCCACCCACAGCCCGCGTCTCCACCGCCTGCTGTTGCTGCCGTGCCGCCGTGCCCCGAGGAAAGCACCGCGCCGCCGCCAGATCTTGGATCCCGTGACCGTCGACTCGTGCGGGGGAAGGAGGAACACCCCGCCGCCGCCCGCGCCGGCAGGGCTTAGCCCACCAGCACGTCGGGGCAGCGGCGAGGGGAGGGAGGCATGAGGAGGACGGCCGCGAGCCGGAGCTGGTTTCCCCCCGGCGCTCGCGGGAGAGTCGCGGGAGGGGAGACAAGGCTGGAATCTTAGAATATGATTACTCCACACTTCAGAGAATAGCTTAAGACATAACTGAAGCAGTTACAAGTTACATGGTCAAATGAACTGATAATGCGTAAGTGTTTACTGCCGTTTCTGATATGCACTGCTATGAGATACCAAAGTACTGAAGCAGTAATAATAATTTGCACACTTTTGATTACTACTTGTAAAGTACAAAGGGCATACCTGGAAATACTGGCGTGTTGGATGTTACACGGCAACTAATCAACTCATACAGAAAGCACTAGTAGTAGAAATTTACTGAGTCAACTCACTTGAGCCTGGAACTTTTCTTCAGTCATTGTCGTCATGATGCTACTTGGTTGTGCATGCTTTGAATTCCACAAGCTGCAGCCACTGCCTCATTTTTCCTCAGACACATGACTTCCGGGAAGACTTGGGGTCCAGGATTTGTATTGACCAAAATTCAACACGGAAACCTTTGTTTTTCCAACAAGACTTGGGAATTTTCCCCACATTTAATCGCTGCATCGCGGCACCGACAATGAGTTATTAATCTTTTGTAGCAGTTAAAAAGCGAACAAGGGAAACATTAGTACTATAGAAAATGATTTGAGACAAGCTGCTTCCATTTATTTTTGGAATTGCAGTTACATGTTGCATGATGAAATTAACAAGAAATACTATCAAACCAATCACAGGATATACCATCAAATAAAAAAATTCTAAATGTTTAACTCAGTGCATAAGTTGTAGACGGAGGATAACTGGGAAAGATATGATTAGGTGTATGCCGTGGGCACACTTCTATCCCTGTCTTCAATTGCTTTCTAGGAATAATTAATGTGTCATTTTCCCATAGTCATGAGGAAAGAAAAAAGAGGAAGAGATGGCGACACTGAAGAGGAGATGGGAAAGAAAAAGGGGCAGAGATGGCCACAGACTCAATTGTCGTGTGTTGACTGAGGGCCATCAACTCTTCTTAGTACCTTTTTTCTTTTGCGAGAACTCTTCTTAGTACTCCTGGTGGCTTACTTAATTTTATTAAAGCATTTATTGGCATACACCAACCTTAATTTTCTTCACGCCATGCCTAATACTGTACAAACTTAACAGGGGATGGCATGAGATCATATGGTACGAAAAAGAACCAGGTGACAGAAAACAGGAGAGCATGATGTACTACCGTATTTGAACAGCTCCCTCATTTTTCCTCAGAGACATGACTTCCAACAAGACTTCCGGTCCAGTAGTTGTATCAGCCAAATCTGAACATAGAAACCTTTATTTTTTTTACCATTGATGTAAATCCAAAAGCGGAATTTTTCCCACAATTGATCTCATATGTAGCATCTGAAAAAGGACAAGGAGAACATTAGTACGGTTGACGATAGCTTAAAATAAGCTGCTTCTATTACTATATGGAATTTCCATAACTGAAGCAGTTACAAGTTACATGAACAAATGAACAAGAAATAATAGAAAACCAATCACAGGAGATACCATCATCAAATAAATACTCAACCCAATGTTAACTGGGAAAGATATGACCAGTAGGCATACTGTCCCTGCCTTCAATTGCTTTCTAGGAGTAATTGCTGTGTCATTTTTTCCACAGGCATGATAGGAAAGAAATAAAGAGATGGCTACACCGAAGAATAGTCATCCTTCTTTATGTGGGGGAGAAGAATAGTCATCCAGCACAAGCTTCCACTCAACTGTTGAGTGTTGGCTGAATGAGAACCTCATAACAATTGGCAACGCGCTAGTTAAATACCGATAGTTGCAGTGTGCACAGAATCACATCCCCCAATCAATACACAACATGGAAACACTAGGCAGCAAAATGTCATCTTTCCCCACACCATTGTTGTACCTCTACCTACTGCTGGTGGCATGCCTTCTTCTCTTCCAAGAAGCACAAGCGGTGCCCCATGGAGGGATCTCACTCAGGTCTCAACACATGACCCTCCTCCACTGGAAAGATACACTTGCAAGACCACCACTGCAGATGAGCTCGTGGCAGCAAAACACCAGCCCCTGCAATTGGACGGGCATCATGTGCACGGCTGTTCGCCATGGCCGCCGCATGCCTTTGGTGGTGGCCAACATCTCCCTGCCGGATGCTGGCATCCGTGGACAGCTTGGTGAGCTCAACTTCTCGGCTCTTCCATTCCTCACACATATTGACCTCAGCAACAACAGTCTCCATGGGGCACTACCCGGCAGTATTATCTCCCTTTCAGCGCTTTTGATACTTAACCTTCCCTACAACCAGCTCACAGGGGAAATTCCTTATGAGATTGGTGGCCTGCGAAGTCTCATGCAGATTGATCTCTCATTTAATAGACTCACAGGACTTATCCCTGCGTGTCTGAGTAACCTAACAATGTTAACTGGTCTTGCCATTCACCAAAACATGGTATCAGGGCCCATTCCTGAGGAGATTGGAAGGCTTGTCAACCTCCAAGGTCTACAGCTAAGCAACAGTGCCTTAAGCGGCATGATACCAAAAACACTTGGAAATCTGACCCAACTAAATATTTTGTACCTGTTTGGCAATCAGCTTTCAGGGCCTATACCCCATGAACTAAGCAGGCTAGTCCATTTGCAGCGTCTTCAGCTTCAGTCAAATGATTTTTCAGGTCCAATCCCAATCTCCATAACCAATCTCACTAAGATGAACCAACTTTTTCTCTTCGAAAATAAAATCACAGGTTCCATCCCACAGGCAATAGGCAGTCTCAATATGTTAAACCAACTTGGTCTCCATAAAAATCAAATAACAGGTTCAATACCCGTAGAACTAGGGAACCTCACTGTGCTCAATGAACTTTTTCTCTATACAAATCAAATCACAGGTTCAATACCTTCAGAATTGGGCATCTTGCTGAACCTCCAGGAATTAGACTTGTCAGAGAACCAAATAACCGGTTCCATTCCCCAAGAGATTGGCAATCTGATGAACCTCGAATATTTAGGCTTGTCTATGAACCAAATTTTGGGATCAATACCAAAAACTTTTGGGAAGTTGCAAAGCATCCAAACAGTGGAAATATTTAGTAACAAATTATCGGGTTCTCTTCCTCAAGAATTTGGAGGTCTCATAAGCCTTGTTGACCTTGAGGTGTCACACAACTCACTTTCAGGACATTTACCCACAAATATATGTTCAAGTGGTAGACTCCAACATCTCATTGTCTCATCTAATATGTTCAATGGCCCCATTCCAAGCAGTTTAAGGACATGTACGAGTTTGGTTCGAATTGACCTTCAGAGAAACCAAATAACAGGTGATATATCTCAGCATTTTGGTGTGTATCCACAACTCATAAAAATGATCTTGGCATCGAATAGACTCTTTGGGCACATCTCACCAAATCTAGCTGCAAGTACCCAGCTAACGGTACTACATCTAGCACAAAATAATATCACGGGTTCCATACCTCCAATACTATCTAAATTGTCCAACCTAGTAGAACTAACACTCGGTTCTAATAATCTCAGCGGTGAGATTCCACCAGAAATCTGCACTTTAACTAATCTATATAAACTGAACTTATCATCGAACCAATTATCTGGATCCATACCTACACAAATAAAAAAGCTGAGCAATCTAGGATACCTTGACATATCTGGGAACAGACTGAGTGGATCAATACCTGAGGCATTAGGGGCCTGCATGAAACTACAGTCTTTGAAGATCTGCAACAACAACTTCAGTGGGAGTTTGCCTGGTGCAATTGGAAATTTAGCAGCTCTGCAGATCATGTTAGATGTGAGCAACAATAACCTCAGCGGTGTGTTGCCACAGCAACTTGGGAAGTTGGAGATGCTAGAATTTCTGAATTTATCAAATAATCAGTTCAGTGGCAGCATTCCATCCGCCTTTGCAAGCATGGTTAGCCTTTCAACACTTGATGTGTCCTACAACAACTTGGAAGGACCAGTCCCAACAGCCCCGCTACTCCAAAATGCTTCAGCAAGTTGGTTTCTTCCCAATAAAGGTCTGTGTGGTAACCTCTCTGGCCTGCCACCATGTTATTCAACCCCAGCAACTGCTCATAAAAGGGGAAAGATACTTGGTTTGCTTTTGCCAATTGTTCTTGTGATGGGTTTCGGCATTGTTGCTGCAATTGTTGTCATAATAATACTTACTCGTAAGAAGAGAAATCCACAAGAAGGTGTTACCGCTGAAGCAAGGGACTTATTCTCTGTTTGGAATTTCGATGGAAGATTAGCATTTGATGATATTGTAAGGGCAACAGAAGACTTTGATGATAAGTACATCATTGGAACAGGGGGGTACGGCAAAGTCTACAAGACACAACTCCAAGACGGGCAGGTGGTTGCTGTGAAGAAGCTTCATCGGACCGAAGAAGAGTTGGATGATGAAAGAAGATTTCGTAGTGAAATGGAAATCTTAACACAGATCCGACAACGAAGCATCGTCAAAATGTATGGATTTTGCTCCCATCCAACATATAAATTTCTCGTCTACGACTACATTCAGCAGGGAAGCCTCCACGGAATATTGGAAAATCAGGGGCTAGCAAAGGAATTAGATTGGAAGAAGAGAATTGCTCTTGCAACTGATGTGGCTCAAGCAATATCTTATTTGCACCACGAATGCAGTCCACCTATAATCCATCGAGATATCACAAGCAACAACATCTTACTTGATACATCCTTCAAGACTTTTGTCTCGGATTTCGGCACGGCAAGGATTCTTAAGCCCGATTCATCAAACTGGAGTGCACTAGCAGGAACGTACGGCTATATAGCTCCTGGTATGTACTAGCATAACCATCCTTCTCACGTCAGAAGCATTCATCTCTATCCATTTGTTCCTGATTCTAATATTCTCGACACTTTTGTGCAGAACTGTCGTACACATCTGTTGCGACAGAGAAATGTGATGTCTATAGCTTTGGGGTGGTTGTGTTAGAGCTACTGATGGGCAAGCACCCAAGGGATCTATTAGATGGTAATCTTTCTAACAGCGAACACTCAATAATGGTGAAAGATATTCTGGACCAACGGCCAACAACACCAACATCAACTGAAGAGATTAGCTTAGCTGTGCACATCAAGCTGGCCTTATCTTGTTTGGAATCTTCACCCTAAGCAAGGCCAACCATGCGGGAGGCATACCAAACACTCATCCAGCAACCATCTTCTAGTTCTTGTTCCGTGCCTTTCAGCGCACTTATATTACAGCAAGGGATGCATGTTGACATAAGGTCTGAATCCTAGTTAGAGACCAGGGTCTGCCAAAGCAGAGGCTGGTTCAGATTTCCGATTTTTTTACTCAAGTCACTTATACACCACATGCCACACAGGATGAGTTGACTACTCATTGTAAGTCTATGCATTTGTAGACTCTTCTGATGCAGCAAAAGATCACCGTTGTGTGCTCGTGGTTTTTCCCACAACGGTTTTCCACGTAAAAATGTGTGTCCATCCCGTGTTCTTGATATTTCTCTGTTTGTTTGCTTGCTGATTTCTAACAATGCATAAATATAATTTGGTTTGTGTGTTGCTTATATTTGTCAAAGACTGTACTGTAGACATAGTATCCACATGAACCTAAAGATTGACAAAAAATGTGTCCTAATATTTGTCTCTTTCTATCTACTGTTGCTCCCATGAACCTAAAGATTGAAAAAAAATGGAATCCAAAACTAGTGCAGTACCATGTAGCCTTGCTTTATTTGTTCCATATGGGAACCGAGATGCATAAACGGGAAGAAATGAATGTAAACATGTTGGAGATAGGTGCATAAAAAATGAGAATTCTTATTATTGCTCCCACTTTGAAGTGCCACAATATACCAAGTAAAAGGACTTACAGAGGGTTGTAGGGTAGGAGAATGTAGTCATTTTCCTTATGACGGAGCATTGTACTAATATTTGTCTCTTTTTAACTATTATTATTGCTCCCATGAACCTGAAGGTGAAAAATGGAATCCAAAACTGGCACGCTATCATGCCATCCCGCTTTATTGTTCTCTGGGTATCAGAGTAAAATACCTTGGACCAAGCAGGAACGATCACAATGATCAAGTGTTCGAACGGACCAAATGAATGTGAACACACGGATATAGGTGCATAAAACAAGAAAAGTGCAACAGTACTAAGTAAAAGGGCTTACGGAGGGTTGTAGGGCACGCATGCGTAGTCCTTGTCCCCATGATGGAGCATATGTGGTCCTTGTTCTTAGGATGGAGCAATAGATAATGTACTACTACACTTAATTACAAGCACTGGTAACGAGATATTCATGGAACAAAGATACACCCTTCTTTTTCTCGATGCCTAATACAAACTTAACAAAGGATGAGATGATAGGAAAAAGCCGTGACTGACAACACAAGAGCCAGCGATGTCCCATAATTTCATTGTCAAAAAATCAGATACCAATTCAACTCAACATAGACATACTAACAACAGGATGTACAACCATATAGAGAACACTCCCTTTATCACTCACTATTGTTCTAACACAATGGGGAAGAAACATTTCATCATTCAACGAATTGCAGTGGTATCTGAGGAAAGATACAATGAATTTGTACGTGCATAAACAAAGTGTCGACTATTTACAACGAGATCAAACCTATAGCATAGTTTTTTTTGGTTACTTTTCAGGTACGAATTGATGCATGTGGCACTGTAGACAGTCCCAGTGCATCCTCTTGCGTGAACAAACAAAAGTAAGCACAGCAAATTAGTCTACTGGCTGACAAGTGTAGCAATCAGGGGGAATCAAGCAAATTAAAGTATGTGCCGTTTAAGATGTTCAATAGAGATTTCGAAGTTCAAGGTCAAATCCCCTTCTGTGTGTTTCTTTTGGTAGTAAGATCAAGATAGGATAAGCTCAATTGTTCACACCAACAATACAGGTATGTACCATGAAATTAAGCCTGAACTTCATGATTTATGAGGTAAGAAATACCTGTAAATTAGATCATGTGACAAGATAAAAGACACCTGCTTATAGCTTCAAGCACTCTGATTACATGGGAAAATGACGCGAGTCATCGATTTCTTCCTTGGGATATCAGCACCATAATCAATGTGAATAGAAACTAGTCAGTCTTGCAATTGACATACCTGCTGCCGGTTTGCCGGGACCGGGACTGCTGCATGACCACTTGGTGCAGCAGGTTAGTTAAGCTGAGAATAAAGATCAGTCTCCTTGTCTGGTTGGAGGTACGATGGGACTGAGTTTGATTCGACATCCATATCAGCTTCCAAAGCATCAAGCTCTGCATTTTTCAACATAAAAATGAGAACGTCATACAGAGAATTGTCTTGTCTCTAAATTAACATGTGCATGACACAAAACTACTAAAGTTTTGCAAAAGTGCCAAAGAAATGTCTTAGAAGAAATCTAAGACTGATAAATTGGAGAGTTTGCTGGATCAGACTCAACTATGAAATTCAAATAGAAGTGGTTCCTCCTCATCGATGTCATCATCTCGTCTTACATTGCTCACGTCCATATATCTTGAAAACAATCTACTCTGTAAAGAAATATAAGAGTGTTTAGATCACTAGTTTAGCTCTTCATATGCAGCCTTCATTGCAGCTATCTGTATACTCACGGAGGGAGTAGTAAACAACAGGATGCTGCATACATCCATGCCTTCAATCCTGACAGTCTTCATCATCCCTCTCGGCTCTTCATATGCAGCCTTCATTGCAGCTAGCTGACAGCTGTTAAATGAAAGATACTTGAACAGAAGTCTAGGAGCAAGAATCTGAATCTATCATGAACTTGGTAGGAAACTAAGGCAACATACAGTGTGGTGAGCACCTTTAATTCCCTCATGGGAAAGCAATTTGGTCGAGATTATATGGTTGTACAGACTGCCACATTATCCTTCATACCTGTAGGGAAAGCATGTGGGGTATACAGATTAGAGCAGTGGACTAATAGGCCGCTGCCAGAGAGATGAAATGAATGATTAGATGCTACAGGATCATCGGCTCCATTTAAGATTTAACTAGGTCCAGGAGCATGGAGCAACAATAGCACTCCATTTCTGTCTTGTCCATGTTAAGATAACAGATAACCTAAGCAGATAAGAACACAAGTCCTATATATAAGGAACTTCTGAGACTACACAAAAATGACATACCTTCTGGGATAACCTTTTAGAACATTGATTGATGGGTGGCAGCATGGGTCGGGTCGGTTCCTTGGTGGGCATTTCATCGAACATGTGGTGTGCGGGAACTTGCCCTTATGGCCCAGCTCGCCTCCCTCCTCTGAATCTTCTTCCTTCCAGCCCCTGAAATCGGTGCTTAATCCACCAAAATCAGCCGCAACCACTCGGTTCTCTTCATCCGTGGCGTCAATCACCAGATGTTACAGGATTCATTAGATTGGGAGAGCACGAGCGAGGTAGCACATACTAATTAACCTGATGGCCGGAGCTCGGTGGACGGGGAGGAGCAGTGGACGGTCGGCGCGGCTTGGAGTTGGAGGCAGGGGCGAGGACGCCGCCGGGGACGCGTCGGTGGCCGGAGCACGGAGGCCGGCCGGCGGTGGGACTGGAGCACCTGCATGACATGGCCGGACCCCGACCCAAAAAGAAATAAATATTGCTCACTCATGGGCCGCAGTCCAATCAAGTGTTTTCTTCTGTCGGCTGGAGTTGGCCCAAAACGAAAGCCCTCAAGTCGGCTGGAGTTCTTTTTTTGTGTGTTTTTTTTTCTTTTTTCTTTGTGTCCGTTCTTTTTTTTCATTGTCAAATGCTCATAGTGTTTTCCTTTATTTCATCATTTTCTCAAAATTGTTTATCATCTAGTAGCATTTAAGAACTGTTTGCCATGTATCTAGAAATTGTCCCGTGTATAAAAAATATTCACGGTGTTTCTAAGAAAATATTAACCGGTTGACATGCATGGGCAGGCTGGTCAGGCGGATACGTCCTGCGCATGAATCTTCCCTGATTTGACAGCGGGTGAGCGGGAGCAAGATGTGGCACTCGGGATATTTGAGATGTGCTTTCACTTTTAATAAGGTATTAGAAGCGGTCGCGCGCTTTGCCGCACCGCTAGGGCTGTATTAATTATCTGACTTGTTAATTTTATGTTTCCTATGTGCGTTAAGAAAATCACTCAATATAAGAAAGCAGCCATGTCCACACACATGAGCCAAAGAAGCATAAGCAGCAGCCGGAGACCATCGGGCAACGACAATGCTACGCCATAGACGTCACACATGTGATCCACTCACTCGAAGACTATCCATGCACGCAGGTACAAGACACCATGCCGAACCTGAATAGCCAAGGCGACATGGCGTACGCGCAACATCGCCCAATGGTTAACAACAACGGCTCATCAAGGGGATGCTGCAAAAATGGTTCATGAGCATGGCATTGATGACGATAGAGATGCAGCGGGGCCGCAAGCTACATGGAGCAATACGGCATGGCATCAACGCGGAGAAGTAGTTTGGCAAGGAGCGGTGGGCACATAAAGAGGCTACGGCGGTCGCATGGCCGCGTACAACACCATCTTTACCCATAGACGTGTACGTACATCATATCACAATGTTTTGATATATATAATGAATTCTTCACTTAAACTCTTCTCTTGTAATCATCTTCTCGGGATCTTGATCCTCCATGACTTAACTCACAAGCTAGAGCAAGACAACCTTTGAGTCGCACACAAGGACTCCATCTTCTTTTATTTTCCTCTTCTTTCAACCTTGAATCTGTTGGAAATATGAGAATTACTACGAGATTTAATCCGAATAAACAGAAGATAAATCATGACCACAACAGCAGAGATTAAACTAATCATGCGAACTAGCATAGCAGATGAATATATCACATCTAGGGCACATACTAGAAACATGAATTCTACCACGATCTCGAACAGGAAGGATAGAATCACATACGGTGCAGCGGGTGCAGCACCGCCGGCGTTGACGTTGTCGCCCATGTCGTCGAGGATGAGGTTGCCGAGGTCGGGGAAGAAGTCGTCGTTCGCGAAGTCGTCGCTGTCAGCAGTCGCGCGAGTGCGCTCCCCAAAAACCTAATCGCCCCTCTCCCGTACAGGATCACGAGAGGCGGGGTTCCGGAGGCCTGCTGTCCCTTCTCGCGGTGCACGCCGGAAGAAGGGATGGAGAAGACTTGCTTGGCGGCGCAATGATCTGGAACAGTGGTGAGAAACCATACAAAGCGGCGGCGGCTAGGGTAGACGTCTGCCTGACTATATAGTACGGGCGGGGTAGGTCGTGGGAGTAAACCCCACGTCCGAGTCGTCACGATCCAAAAGAATCGGAAAGGGTTTAGTAATTAACGCGTCCGTTAATTATTAATGAATGACTCATTAATTTTTCCCGTGCAGCAAAAATGTAGACAACGTGCATAGCTCTGTCCTCGGCTCGGCTCAATCCCGCAACCCGCGGCGCGTCGTGACGAGGCGTGGCGTGGCGAGGAGGAGGAGCGCGCGTGTAGGTCTCCTCTTCTCATGCTCATACAAGTGGTAGAAGAGCTCACCTTATAAAGAGGTGCAACTCTCTCTCAACTTATGAGGTGGGACTAAACTTTAGCCTCACTCACTCCACTCACATGTGTGCATGAATGGGCCAAGAGAATTTCAGAATTTTAGTTGGGCTTTGGGCCAAAGGCCTACTAGCAAAATTCCAACAATCCCCCACAAAGTCTCATTGGCACATCTCATCATTTAGTTCCAAAACATTGTTTTATATACCGGTGCTTAGTGGAGACTGTGAAGTTGAACTTCCACTTAGAAATTTATGCTACACTAGATCACAACTTGAATAGTGGACTATGCCTTGAACTATAAGTTTTCAGTGAAACTAGTTTCACAAAAATTCTTGACCGATACTGGGCTGCCGCAAGGCTTCCCCGCGGGTGGAGCGTATACGTCATACTCCAGGGCCTTTCATGAATTTATTAGAGAACACCCAATTCTCACAGACTGCGACATTAACAGTCAAATTCATATAGGTGTGTTCCTCAGAAGATGTTCTGCAGGACAACATCTCTGCTTACCCGAATAAGCCACTTGAAACACATTAAGATAAGTATCAACCTGCCAGATCAAGAGAGTATTGTATCTTCACGGAGTGGGATAATTAATATAGGGATACTCTCCTCCCAGCTGACCAACAGCTTGTCTCCCACTTCTACTTCACGGGATCTCCGATCACATAGAGTGGGTTACCACTATGGACAACTCATGCCGTGGGTCTCAAACCCATCTCCATTGATGCATTATCTATCACATTACGTGATAGACCCTTTGTGAAGGGATCTGCCAAGTTTTTCGACGTTTGGATATAATCCAATGTAATAATTCCGGAGTTCCTCAATTTTCTGACAGATTTTAGTCTCCTCTTCACATGCCTTGAGGACTTCATATTGTCCTTAGAACTGTTTATCTTGACGATCACAGTTTGATTATCACAGTTCATCAGGATAGGGGGTATTGGTTTTTCAACCATAGGTAAGTCCATCAAGAGTTCACGAAGCCACTCTGCTTCAACAGTGGCAGTGTCTAATGCTGTGAGTTCTGCTTCCATAGTTGACCTCGTTAAGATGGTCTGCTTGCAAGACTTCCAGGAAACAGCGCCACCACCAAGTGTAAAAACATAACCACTTGTGGCCTTAATCTCATCAGCACCAGATATCCAGTTTGAGTCACTATAACCCTCCAGTACCCTTGGATACCCGGTGTAGTGAATCCCATAGCTCGCGGTGCCTTTCAAATAGCGCATAACTCTCTCAAGCGCATGCCAATGATCATCTCCCGGTTTTGACACAAACCGACTCAGCTTGCTCACAGCAAAAGAGATGTCAGGCCTCGTGGCACTCGCCAAATACATAAGCAAGCCAATAATCTGAGAATACCTCAGTTGATCTCTTGCAATCCGTCGATTCTTTCGAAGCAACACACTAGCATCATATGGAGTTGGAGAAGGCGTGCAGTCCTATACCCAAAACGACTCAAGACCTTTTCCACATAATGAGACTGAAGCAGTGTGATCTCATCATTCTCATCTCTCAACAGCTTGATGTTTAAGATAACATCAGCTACTCCTAGATCCTTCATCTCAAAACAGCGAGATAAGAAATCCTTAACCTCCTTGATTAAATCAAGTTTGGTTCCAAAGATCAATATGTCGTCGACATACAGACAAAGAATAACTCCTTCGCCCCCACCATAGCGATAGTACACGCACTTGTCACCATCGTTTACTACAAAGCCGGCAGCAGTTAATGTTCTTTCGAACTTCTCATGCCACTCCTTAGGGCATCTCCAGCCGTTGGCCCCCCAGGGGACGTCCAAAAGCGCCGCCTGGGGGTGAGCCGGCGAAAAAAATTGCACTGGGGGCGAGTCGGTCCCCAGCCGTCGGCCCCCAGGAGCATATCTTAAAAAAAACAGAACCGTTCGGTGAAGTTATGATAAAAACTAGTTAAATTTCGGCCAAACATTACAAATTTCGGCGAAATTCGGCCAAACATTACATGAACCTAATCTAAAAAAAGAGAAAGGGGCTGAAGTCGTCGCCGCCGTCGCCGCCATCGTCGTCGTCGGCCTTCTTCTCCTCCTTGACGCGGGCGCCCCTGCTGGACCCCTCCCCGGTGTCGCCATGGCGAAAAGGCGGTGGCGCGTAGTCGTCGTTGTCGCTGTCGCACAAGACGACGACCCCGCCTTCCTCGCGGCCGCGTCGGCGCTCCTCGAAGCGGCGTAGGGCGGCGCGCTGGCGCTCCTTCTCCTTCTCCATCGCAATGGAGTCTTGGCGCGCCCATTCGAGGGCGGCGTCGCCGTTGTCGTCGAACTCGGCCTTCACCGGCGCCAGCCCCGGCTCCGTCTTCACCGGCGCCAGCCCCGGCTCCGTCTTTGGCTTGACGAAGCACGGAGGAGCCGACGAGGGGCGCGCCGGCCGCCCTCGTTGATGACGATGCCGGCGCTGCGACTGCGCCGGCCGAGCGGCGTCTCCGCCGCGGGCTCGGCCTTGACGCCGAGCAGCGCCGGAGAGCCGGAGCCGAGCAGCGCCAGAGAGCCGGAGGAGTGTGAGGAAGAACGGGATGAGGAGGAGGAAGAAGAGGAGGCACCGAACCTCCTTGGAGCCCATGGCCCGGCGCGTCGGTGCTGCGCCGGGGCGGCCACCCTCGCCGGGGGGTACGCCAATGGCGGGTCGTTGCCGCCCTCGAGGTACGTGAGCACGCCCTCGAGTGTGCGGCCGGGGACGCCCCACCAGAGGTAGCGTCCCTCGCTGTTCTGCCGGCTGCCGACCACCGGCGCGCCGTTGGTGGACGCCAAGCGCTGCTGTTGGCGGCGCTCGAAATACGCCGCCCAGGCCGCGTGGTTGTCGGCGGCATACTGGGGAAGGGAGAGCTCGGCGTCGGTGAGGGACGCGCGCACGATCTCGACCTCCTCGGCGAAGTACCCCGGGTCCGCCACGGCGTCGGGCAACGGGGGAATGGGCACTCCCCTGGGGCTGAGTCTCCACCCCGTCGGCCCGGCGCGCATGTCCGGCGGCGCCGGGATGTTCGCCTGGAACAGGAGTCAGGACTCCTGTTTGCGGAGCGAACGGCCGCCGAAGCCGTTGGCCGCCGCCGTATCTCCGGGGAAGCGTTCTGCCATGGCGAAGGCGGGGCTGGGCGGGCTCGGGAGAGGTAGAGGGAGGGGCTGGGCGGCGGCGCTCGGGGAGAGGTAGGGAGAGGAAGGGCTGGACGGCGGCGAGGGGCGGGGCTGGTGTGGGCGCAGGTGAGTGGAGGCCGCCGGCTTTTATAGCCGGGCCGCGCCCGTGTGTACGCGTGCGAGGGAGTGGAGGCATCGGCGCGCCGTCCCGTGAACGCGCCGCCCGTGAGGAATCAATGGCAAGGCTGACCGGCGGCAGCCTTGCCATTGATTCCCTGCGGGAACCGAGGCCGTTGGGGGAAGACGAGGCGCCGAGTCGCTGACGCGGCTGGCCCGCGTCTTTTTCGCGCCAAAACAGCTCGCCCCGGCGCCCCCGGACGCCCCCCAGCGTGCCGGGTTCGGCCTGGGTCCGCCGGCGCTGTTTTTGGCCCAAGCCGGCGAAAATCGGGCTCCTGGCGGCGCGACTGGGCCGTTTTTTCGGCGCCGGCGCGAAAAAATCGCCTGGGGAGGCCTTCCTGGGGGCGCGGCTAGAGATGCCCTTAGGAGCTTGTTTAAGGCCATATAAAGACTTTAATAACTTGCACACCTTTCCTTCCTGACCAGGTACTACAAAACCATCTGGCTGATCCATGTAAATTTCCTCCTTCAACTCTCCATTGAGGAAAGCCGTCTTAACGTCCATTTGATGAACGAGAAGATCATGTGAGGCAGCCAGTGATAGTAGCACCCGAATTGTGGTCAGTCTAGCCGCAGGTGAGTAAGTATCAAAGAAGTCTTCACCTTCTTTCTGGGTATAACCCTTGGCCACAAGCCGTGCCTTGTACTTTTCAATCGTACCATCAGGTCTAAGCTTCTTCTTGAACACCCACTTACATCCTACAGGTTTGCACCCATAAGGACGGTCAGTGATCTCCCAGGTACCGTTAGCTAAGATGGAATCCATCTCGCTACGTACAGCTTCCTTCCAGTAGTCAGCATCAGGAGATGCATAGGCTTCTGAAATAGTCCTGGGTGTGTCATCCACGAGGTACACAATGAAATCATCACTAAAAGACTTTGCAGTCCTCTGTCTCTTACTCCTCACAGGAGTTCCATTGTCACCCTCAACAGGATTCTCAACGTGTTCCATCGCAATGGTGGGTTCAGGAATTACAGTGAATTCCTCACTAGATGGAGTAGGTATCTCCTGATTTGATGAACTCGACATATCCTTCATAGGAAATATGTCCTCAAAGAAAGTTGCATCATTTGATTCCATAATCGTACCAACATGCATGTCGGATACCTCAGATTTTATTATCAAAAATCTATAGCCGATGCTATGAAAATCATAGCCCAGAAGAACACAATCCACGGTTTTTGGTCCAAGCTTGCGGTTCTTGGGAATTGGTATATTGACTCTCGCCAAACAACCCCAAGTACGTAGGTAAGAGAGTTTCAACCTTTTCCTTTCCCATTCCTCAAATGGAGTCATGGTCTTATGCTTTGTGGGAACTCGGTTTAGGACATGACATGCAGTCATTAGCGCCTCCCCCCACCATTCCTTGGATAGACCCGAAGTGTCTAACATGGTGTTAACCATATCAGTTAGAGTTCGGTTCTTTTTTTCGGCTACCCCATTTGACTGGGGTGAGTAGGGAGGCGTCCTCTCATGGATTATACCATGTTCCGCACAAAACAGATCAAATTCATTGGAAAAATACTCTCCACCACGATCAGACCTAAACCGTTTAATTTTTCGATCAAGTTGGTTCTCTGCCTCAGCTTTATAGTTTTTAAAGAAAGTCAAAGCCTCATCTTTTGATTTCAGAAGATACACATAACAATATCTAGTGGAGTCATCAATCAACGTCATGAAGTATCTCTTTCCACCTTTTGTCAAAACGCCATTCATCTCACAAAGATCAGAATGTATAAGCTCTAGTGGCGCCAAGTCTCTTGCCTCTGCAGTCTTATGAGACTTGCGAGGTTGCTTAGCTTGCACACATACTTGGCACTTGGAGCCTTTGACAGTAGAGATTTTCGGAATTAAATTCATATTGGCTAGCCGCGTCATGCAACCAAAGTTAATATGACAAAGTCGTGAATGCCAAATATCAGACTCATTATTGTGGCAAACATTATTAATAACTTTAGTGCAAATATCTGACAAAGATAGGCGGAACAAGCCTCCGCACTCATCGCTTTTTCCAACAAATTGTCCACACTTAGAAATTACAACTTTATTGGATTCGAAAACCAACTTAAAACCATCTCGACATAAACGAGAACCGCTAACGAGATTTTTATTGATGGACGGCACATGATGAACGTTCTTCAGACACACAGTCTTCCCCGAAGTAAACTTCAGATCGACCGTACCAACACCTCGAACGATGGCATGTGACCCGTTCCCCATCAGCACGAGTGAAGTCCCTGTTGCCTGGTAAGAAAAAAACATGGAGGCGTCAGCACAAACATGTACATTGGCACCGGTGTCAATTAACCAATCAGGGGATTGAAATACTGAAAGGATGGTAGGAAAAATATCGTACCCTGATTCCTTCATATCAGTATCACCGATGACAACATTAGCGGACTTGCCGCTCTTCTCATGTTCGCGCTTCTCAAAGCGGTTAGGACACTTCGGAGCCCAGTGATTAGGATCACCGCAGACATGGCAAAGTCCCTTCCCCTTCTTATGAGAATTCTTCTTGAAGTTGGTAGAATGTGATGGCTTGTTCTTTTTATCAAACTTGCCTTTGCCCTGAGTTTTGTTCTTGTTGTTTTTGAACTTGTTGGGTTGGAAGTTCTTCTTCTGTACCATGTGGGCACTAGAACCTCCCTCAGCAACTCGAGCACGTGTGTCCTTTGCTCTCGCCTTCTCTTCAACATCAAGAGTATCAATAAGATCCGCAACGGAAAACTCCTGTCTCTTGTGTTTCAGGGAAGTAGCAAAATTGTTCCACGAAGGTGGAAGCTTGGCAATGATGCCTCCGGCAACAAATTTGTCCGGCAACACACACTTGAAGTACTCAAGTTCTTTTACGAGCGACTGTATCTCATGAGCCTGCTGTACAACAGGGCGCTCATCAGTCATCTTGTAGTCATAGAATTGCTCCATGACGTACAACTCGCTGCCGGCGTCCGAGGCACCAAACTTGGCCTCGAGCCCAACCCACATGTCCTTGCCGTTGTCAAATGACATATACGAATCCACAATGGAGTCATCAAGAACACTCAGAAGAGCGCCTTTAAAGAGGGTATTGATCTTCTCAAAAGCTTCCAACTGTGCTGGATTAAGATCGCCCTCAGGCTTGCCCTTGGTGGCATCATAGCAGCCCATGGTCTGAAACCAGTAGACTGCTCTCGTGCGCCACCTCTTATATTGCGCCCCCTTAAAGGCAGGCGGCTTCAGATGCGCAACAAAACCACTCGGAGTAAATTGCCTATAATCAGGTTTTTGGATTGTTGGAAATATGAGCAAATTACTACGAGATTTAATCCGAATAAACAGAAGATAAATCATGACCACAACAGCAGAGATTAAACTAATCATGCGAACTAGCATAGCAGATGAATATATCACATCTAGGGCACATACTAGAAACATGAATTCTACCACGATCTCGAACAGGAAGGATAGAATCACATACGGTGCAGCGGGTGCAGCACCGCCGGCGTTGACGTTGTCGCCCATGTCGTCGAGGATGAGGTTGCCGAGGTCGGGGAAGAAGTCGTCGTTCGCGAAGTCGTCGCTGCCAGCAATCGCGCGAGTGCGCTCCCCAAAAACCTGATCGCCCCTCTCCCGTACAGGATCACGAGAGGCGGGGTTCCGGAGGCCTGCTGTCCCTTCTCGCGGTGCACGCCGGAAGAAGGGATGGAGAAGACTTGCTTGGCGGCGCAATGATCTGGAACGGTGGTGAGAAATCATACGAAGCGGCGGCGGCTAGGGTAGACGTCTGCCTGACTATATAGTGCGGGCCGGGTAGGTCGTGGGAGTAAACCCCACGTCCGAGTCGTCACGATCCAAAAGAATCGGAAACGGTTCAGTAATTAACGCATCCGTTAATTATTAATTAATGACTCATTAATTTTTCCCGTGCAGCAAAAATATAGACAACGTGCATAGCTCTGTCCTCGGCTCGGCTCAATCCCGCAACCCGCGGCGCGTCGTGACGAGGCGTGGCGTGGCGAGGAGGAGGAGCGCGCGTGTAGGTCTTCTCTTCTCATGCTCATACAAGTGGTAGAAGAGCTCACCTTATAAAGAGGTGCAACTCTCTCTCAACTTATGAGGTGGGACTAAACTTTAGCCTCACTCACTCCACTCACATGTGTGCATGAATGGGCCAAGAGAATTTTAGAATTTTAGTTGGGCTTTGGGTCAAAGGCCTACTAGCAAAATTCCAACAGAATCCAAGATATGGTCTGCAAGCATTGTCTATGGATAAACCTTCAAGTATAATTCAATACAAACACTAGTCCATAAGGATTGTCCTTACTTACCGAAAAACACACACATGGGGGCACCATGAAGTTTCATGTCGAAATCTGCCATCTTCAGATTGGAGGAAGAAGCCAAACATAATGGTTGAGAACCAAATTTGTGGTGGAGGCTCAAGGAGAAGAATGTGAGCCCGAGGAACTTCGTCGTTAGCAACACCTCTTCAATGGTGATTAGGTTTCTTATCAGGAAGTAAACATCAAGATAAATCTTCATCTCCTCATATCTTGATTATCCAAGTTATCTACCCATTGGGTGGCATCACATCAAGCGATACCGTGGGACGAAAAAAAAAATCACAAAAAAGCGTAGCGTGCTGGCGGGGAATTGACTTGGTAACGAGCCGCTGGTGAATGTGTGTTCCTAGGCACTGGAGCTGACTAGCGTTGTTGATTGTAAGGCAGCGCATATCTTATTGAACAAACCGGAGCCACAACATCAAACTGTGCCATTATAGCAAACTGGAATCAGTCACTGTAGCGAATCAGACCCTGCCAAATATAGCGAACCGGAATGAGTTATTGCACCGGTCAATTTTAAAACAAATTGAGAAATATTTTTTTAAAAGTGTATTTCTTGAAAAAGTGCCAACATATTTGAATTTGTGAAGAAATGTTAAAAACAGGGAACATTTTTTGAAAACTCAAAATAATTTTTTAAAGCATGGACATTCTTTGAATGTGTGATTTTTAAAAAAAAATGCGCAAGCAAATTTTTTGAAGTTGTAAACATTTACGAAATTGCAAACAATTTTTGAAGCCGTGAACATTTTTTGAGTATGTGAAACAAAAATTGAAAATGTTATGAAATTCCGAACAAATAAAATCCGACCACGAACCTTTTTAAAATTTCCTGGACATTTTATATATTTTCTACATTGTTCTCTTACTTTTAGATTGTTTTCTAGCAACTTTAGATATTTTTCCCTGTGTTTTTCATAAAGAAAAAATGTCTTTTTTAAGAACTTAAAGAAAAAATGTCCAGAAGGCCGAAAATAGCGGCCGTCGGCCCGCAGCACAAGGTTCCTGGCTGGGCCATGTGAGCGTGGCGCCGCTGCAGCCCACATCTTCCTCCGCTGGAAATTACAGAGACCAACTAGAAATGCGAGACTAGCTAGGGTTTACTACACTCTCTCCTCCTCCGGCAAGGTCGAGCGGCGGCGGCTACGGTCCATTAATTCTCTATCGCCGGTCTTCTCCGAATCAAGCCCCTCAAGGTTCCCCGTTTCCACATGTAGATGGTTTTTTCTCCCGATTCGATTTCTTGTTCTTGATTGATAGGGGAAAACAAACCCGGTAGTATCATCCCCATCCATCCATAAACTTAGTTAGTTAATGTTGTAAACCCGGTAGTATCTTGTTCTTGATAGAGGCAGTAAGTAAGCTTTTTGCCCTGGGTTGCAGCAAATACTAGTGTAGTATTTCTAGTTGAACAGTTATCAGATTGGCCCTGTGAACTCATGAACTCATCGGCTGTGGCTGGCAAAATGATTGGTTTCCCTGCTTTCTTTCTTGCCCAACCAAGAGCTGCAAGTACTAATTAATTCGCATATGTGCTCTGGGTTTCATGTTACTGTCAATTAGATAGGTTCCTTCAAACAAGTTGGTTCAGATTCAGCATGTTTCTTTGTATTCTCTTAGTTCATTATTCAGGCTCTGCTTCCTTCTTAATTATGGCGCTAGCTAGTTTAATTTAATGATAATGTGGCACGCCTGTAGCCTCATTTTTTCTTCCTAGCAATCTAGAGACAGATAAGGTGCTAGCTAGCTACTTCAATAAATCTCGATGCTTATGAACAGCACACAATTAAGTTTTGGACAGAAAGTGCTCAAAGTTCATCGGCAGTTGGAATTCTTCGTAATGAGTGTCTGTCGCCAGTGTGATCTCCGTCTATCTTCACATGGCACTATTTTTTCTGATCTGATATATCATAAGTTTGAGTTCTGCTCTCTGAGCGTGCCCTGTTGGACCTAAAGTTCGTTAATGTTGTAAAGCTATTCTCCTAGGTACTAGGAAGTAAATTTTTTTGCAATTGATCGAGTACTAGCCTAGGGTTGCAGCAAATACTACTGTAGAATTTCTAGTTGGACATATATTAGATTGGCGTTATCTATCAATAATAACTGAACCCTGTGAACTAACTCATCGGCTGTGGCAAATTTAAATGATTGGTTTCCCTACTTCCTTTCTTGCCCTACCAAGAGCTACAAGTACGTACTATATATTAATTGGCATGTATCCTCTGCTTTTCATCTTATTAATTAGGTGCCTCCAAGTAAATTGTAGGTTCAGATTCAGCACATGGGTCTTCTTGCGTCAATTCTAGCTCGTTTCTTTTTGTATTCTCTTAATTAGTTAGTTCATTATTCAGGCTCTGCCACGTATTGTCATTTTTCTTTCTAATAACAATCTAGAGACAGATAAGGTGCTAGCTAGCTACTTTAATAAATCTCCATGCTTATGAACAACACACAATTAAGTTTTGGACAGATACAGCAAAAAGTGCTCAAAGTTCATCAGTAGTTGGAATTCTTCGTAATGAGTGTCTGTCACCAGTGTTTCTCCATCTATCTTCACATGCATGCATTATTCTGATATTATATCATTGAAGTTTGAGTCCAGCTCTTTCGGTTGTTTTCTGATATTATATCATACAAGTGCTCAAAGTTCATCAGTAGCTAGTTTAATTTAATGATTTGGCCTGCCTGCAGCGTCATTTTTTCTTTCTAACAATCTAGACACAGATAAGGTGCTAGCTAGCTACTTTAATAAATCTCCATGCTTGTGAAGAACACACAAGTTTTGGACGGATACTGAAAATGCTCAAACTTTGTCAGTAACATATTCTTCGTAATGAGTGTCTACCATCAGTGATATATTCTGATATATAATAAGTTTGAGTCAAGCTCTTTCGGTTGTTTTCTGAAAGTTTGAGTCAAGCTCTTTCGGTTGTTTTCTGAACCTTGATATATATTTCCTGATGATTGGTACAGCTGAATTGAATTTGTTCGATGGAGGACCTACCGGAGGCTCTGCTGACAGAGATTCTCAACAGGATCACCAGGACAAGTGATCTCAATTCTCTTTCCCTTGTGTCAAAGCAGCTCTACAAGATAGAGGGGAATCAAAGGGGCGCTATCCGTGTTGGTTCCGGTCTTTGCACTGCTACAAATGCGCTGACATCATTCTGCGCCCGCTTCCCAAATCTGCGGAAAGTGGAAATCGATTACTCTGGTTGGATACCTGGACATGGAAAGCAGCTGGACAACAAAGGCCTTTATGTGCTTTCATCTCACTGTTCCTTGCTGGTTGACCTCACCTTAAGCTTCTGCTCATGCATCGATGACTCTGGGCTTGCTTGTTTAGCTTATTGTAAGAAATTGGTTTCTCTCAGGCTGAACTCCATACCACAAATAACTTCGATTGGGCTTTTCTCGATTGCAGTTGGTTGCACAAGTCTATCTGCTCTCCACCTTATTGGTTGCGAGAAAATTGACAGTGTAGAGTGGCTGGAATACCTTGGTAGGGATGGATAGTTGGAAGAGCTTGTAGTGAAGAATTGCCAAGGAATCAATCATCATGACTTCATAAAGTTTGGTTCAGGATGGATGAAGCTCCAGAAGTTTGAGTTTGAGGGCAAAAGAGGAAGATATGATTGTCTTACAAGTGATGTGGTCTATGACTCCTCGTACGATGCTCACAGCATGGATTTGTATGATTTCTGCTGTGAGAGTTTGAAGGATTTAAGGTTGGCGCGTATTGAAACTTGGCCGGAAGTAGGACTTCGTGTTGTCCTAGGGAAATGTAAAACATTGGAGAAACTTTGCCTTGAGTATGTTTGTGCTCTAAATGACATTGACATGATTGCATTATCTCGGAGCTGCAGCAACCTTAAAAGCATCTCACTTTGGCTCAACCTGCAGCGCTACTCGAGTGATGTCAACTATTGTGAGACCAGGACGTCATTTACTGATAACAGCCTTTACGCTCTAGCCCTCAACTGTCGTATGCTTCAGATGATAGACCTCAGCTTTATAGGATGTGATGCTGACTGGCCATCAGAAATAAGATTCACACAAGAGGGTTTTCTGGTGCTCATTCAGTCCTGCCCAATTCGTGTTCTTGTGCTCAACAACGCCAACTTCTTTGATGACGAGGGGATGAAGGCCCTCTCATCCTCACCTCATCTGGAGGCACTCGAGCTTATATTGTGTCATGCGGTGACTGATGCCGGGATGCGCTTCATTGCGCACACCCCATGCCTGAGTAATCTCACACTTCGGATGTGTCATAATGTTACTGATGTTGGAGTGGCTGAACAGGAACATGCACATAAGTTAGAGTCTTTGGTCATCGAGTCTTGTGGTAAGGTCTCTCTGCAAGCTGCCCAGTGTGTTGCCAAGTCAGTTCAGTACTCGAGCAAGTGTTCAAATGCCCTTATGAAGAAAATTGGTCTTGGCGGCTATTGATGAAGTGGTCTCCAAAATTTTCAGTATGAATTTGCTGCTGAAGCCATTAAGTTGTCCAGTGTGCATCATTGCACAAGGCTGTGCATCATCCGACCTAGATTCACTTGTCTGGACTTTCTATTGCCTTCTGCCTTTACTATATGAGTTTTCTGTATGACAGTTTAATTATGATCTTTGAATGGCATCTGGTGGATGAAACTTTAGTACTCTAGTATGCACCACTTGTGTATTACTATCAACCGTAATTCTGGTTGCTTAACTCTGTAGCCGTATCGAAACCAGCATAAGTAGGCCCCAAGATTCCCTGTTTTTACTGTGGAGGCACTATATGACTGTTTGGTGTTACTTATTTGTATTATTTAAGCAAATGTCATGAACTCTTTTTTATTGCAGAAGTGATTTTGAAGAGATATATATCTGCCTGCTATGTTCTCGTGGCAATTTTGGTATGGATCATTGTAGTAATAATATTATGTCCAAGTTTCCACGGACATGTACAAGGCGGCATGCTTGTTTTGTTGATATCGACTCAATTGGAAGATGCCTTTGTTTGCTTCTCAAAAGAATAGTGCTAGTACTAGTAGCATAACAAAATGACTTGAAGTCGAGGAACAGCTGAAACTACTGAAGGCCTATAACATAGCTGTGTGCTAATTACAGGTAGGTAGTCACATCATGTCTTTGCTCTGGACATCCAGCACTCAACAACATTTTGTTCTTACCTTTTTGAGGGGGTTTAGCTATCAATAGTATAGATGGTGAGTGTATGAAAATAGCAGAAACCATTTGAGGGATTATCGAGATTCATGTGTTTGCTTGGTTCATCAGTCTAGTACAAAGATCCTGAAATTGTAGATCTTTTATTTTAGCAGCAAGACAGTTCGTTGCATCAGTTCAGCTCGTAGGAACAACATTTGCCTTGTATTTGTAGCTCATCAAGATGCCAACTTTGCTGGCTACTTTATTAGCTCATGTATTTTGTACTTTGTGTTGTACTACTTGATAAGTACTTGAGCTAAAATGAAATGTGCGCCTTTCCCTTGTTAAAAAAGGGAGAAATATTTATTTATTTTTACATTATTAGCTCATGCACGCCCTGATTGTGGAATATTTACTAGTACAAAACAAACACTGGCAAAGAGAGGTTGAAAGAGAGGAAGCTAGAAGTTAATGAGATACAGGAAGCGACGCACAAAGCGCTTTATGCAGCTAAACACACAAACTTTATCATGGCTAGCTTAACTGAATTAAAGAACAATTACATTGTTCACTAGCTGGCCAAGTAAAAACCCCGGAGGTTCATTAGTCCAACTATCATCACACTTATTACAAAAACTGAATTTCACTAGCTCACGAGCTTTAGGAAAAAATTCACAGGAGAAAATTAATCTGTCATTTTTTCCACAGGAGAAAATAGAGGAATAGATGGCGACACTGAAGAAGAAAATTTTGGCGTATCGGATGTTACATGGCAACCAACACACACGCGGGCTGGTAGACGTACAGAAAGTGCCGGTAACCCACTTGAGTTTGTATTTTCTTCAGTTTGTGTGGCCAAGATGTTGCTTGGCTGCACAGGCTTTGAGTTTCAGAAGTTGCAGCCATGGCCTCATATTCCCTCGGACACACGACTTCCAACAAGACTTATGGTCCAGGATTTGTATTAAACAGAATTCAACGCTGAAACCTTTATTTCTACCACAGCTGGTGGATAGAATTCAAGCACGGAATTTCCCCGCAATTTGTAGTTGCATTGCATTGCGCCACCAGTCATGAGTCCTTGATCTAAATGTTTGGTCTATGTATCAGCTGAAAAGCAAAAAGAGAAACATTTTTTAGGATAGCTTAAGACACATATACTGAAGCAGTTTTACATGACCAAAAAAACAAGGAAATACTACCAAAAAATCACAGGGGATACCATCAAGGAAAAACCCTGCTGCAATGTTAACTCAAGTCCATTCAGTGCATGAGTTGTTGATGGAGGAGAATTGGATATTGCTTTCTACTCCCACTGTAAAGAAATAGTATAAGAGCGTTTAGATCATTACTTTAGTGATCTAAATGCTGTGTGTCATTTTTCCATAGAAATGAGGACAGAAAATAGAGGAAGAGATGGCAACACCGCAGAAGGAAAACAAGCGCCCAGCAGCAGCTGCCCAACAAAGAGCTTGGAACTTCCAGCAGGCAGAGATGGCAACACTGAAGAATAGTCATAGCAGCAGTATCTCCTCAACTCATGTGAGTTCAGTGAGGACCTCATAACACTATTGAATATCAGTAAACTTGCAGCGTATAGTGAATCACCCACCCCAGCCAAACACAGCATGCAAAGGCTAGGTAGGCGTAGAGGAAGCTGATTCAACCCAGCTGAGCTTGCAACTTTCCTTGAGCTTTGAATTCCACAAGCTGCAGCCAAACAAATGACTTCCCACAAGACTTGCGGTCTTAACCTCAATTGAACATAGAAACCATCAATAGAATTCCAGCACTTCCCACAAGACTTGCGCAAAAAGGTTTGCAGTCCTATGTGATTTCTTTTACTAGTAAGATCAAGCCAGGATAATGCACTGCTATAAGTAGGATTAATAACTTGCACAGTTTTAGTTATTCATAAATTACAAAGGGCGCACCTGTGCTGGGAATGTTGTCGTACATGGCAATCAACACGTACATGGCCAGACGTACAGAGAGCGACCGGTACTAGAATTTTACCGATTCAACCCATTTGAGCCTGAAACTTCTCTTCAGTTTGTGTGGCCAAGATGCTGCTGCTTGCTTCTACAGGCCTTGAATTCTCTCCACAAGATGCAGCCAAACACACGACTTCCTACACAAGACTTGCGGTCCTGGATTTGCGCCAACCAAAATTCAGCACAGAAACCTTTTATCCTTACCATCGACAGAATTTCCAGCACGGAATTTTTCCCACAATGATATTTTGTTCTACTACTATGTACGTAGCATCTGAAAAGCGAAAAGGGGAACATAAGTACTGCAGAGAATAGCATAAGACAAAACATAATTTCCACCATACTTGCTTTCCCATGATGACTGATGACTTGTTTCACCTAGGTTAGGTGCGTGCCAACATCTCTCTTCGGGAAATTAAGCAGAAAACATAACAGTCTGAACAATTGTCGAGTTCAGAGAACAGCTTCCTTTATCCCTTCCTAATAGAGAAGCACATAAAAGAAGTGGATACCAGTTCTGAGTTCAGAGTTCAGAAACCATTTCCAACATAAGACAACCATGTAAAGATGTCATGTGGAATCCAACCTCGAAAATCCATCGTAATTCAGCTCAGCTAGTGAGGAACTGAGGATGTACAGTCACCATATGGCGAGCATTATCACTCGCCTTCCTAAATAAATATCCTTCTACCTTGCTCAGTGCCTTCTTAGATTTTCGACGGATGATCGGAGGTTGACAAGTAGATTTGCACCCTTTTGATTACTCATAAATTACAAATTAAGGGGCATACCTAGGAGTATTGACCGGTGGCCGCCGGAGTTGGAGCCGATGCCCGAAACCCTAGACGATGCCCGGTGACCTGCTGCTTCTTTTCCTGGGACCTCATGTCCTCACAAGGCCATGTCTCGGCGAGGAAGTGCAAGTGGTTGCGTGGCAGATCTGGCCATCGCCATTGGCGTCGCTCTGCTGGATCTCCCTCTCCTTCTGGCACCGAAGAAGGAGGAGGAAGGAGGCGAAGGTCAGGGGGCTGCGGTGGGAGAGAAGGTCGCCGGATTTGGGGGAGATGCCGAGGTGCGAGGCCAGTGGTGGCGGTGGGTGAGGAAGGGCATCGCGGGTGGGAGGGAGAAGGGGAATTAAGAGAGTGTGGGTTCGGGTTTGGGCCTCCGCACGCTATGTGTACACATGTGTTGGTGGGTTGATAGCAGTGGTGCCGGGTTTATACCCCACGCTACTACTATGGCCTATCCCGGGGGTACGGTAGAGACCACTTAGTAGTAGTGAGGGATTTCTACCCCCCGATACTACTATGGCCAGTCCTGGGGGGGGGGGCACGGTGGAGACCACTTAGTAGCAGTGTGGGGTTTATACCCCTCGCTACTACTATCAACTTAGTAGTAGCATGGGTTCTATACCCCTCGCTACTAATAATTAGCAGCAGTGTGGCCCATATACCCCTCACTACTGTTAAGCATCTATGTATAAGGTATTTTCTAGTAGTGCATGGATGGCGGCGAAATCAGTCGTTCTGCTTGTTTTCCCTACTAGCTCTTTAACGTCCAGAACAAGTTTACGGTCATAAGAGCATCTCCAACAGGTGTCGGTCGCGCCGGGCGCAAAAAATACATATGCCGCGCGCGCATCGGCTGGTTTGGTGTGGCGCGCTGCGCCCGCTCCAGCAGCCGCGCTAAAATGTAGCGCGCGCGGCTCGCACAAACAACATATGCATTCAAAAACAAAAGCAAAAAAATCAAAAACAAACAAAAATAAATAGTTCAATTTCGTTTATTACAACTCAAACAAACAGTTTATCGTTCAATATTTTTCTTACCTTCTGGCTTTTTCAACGGCTTGACAAAGGTTTGCCACTTTGGATAGATGCCATCCGCTAGATAATAGCCATAGTTGTATGTACGGCCATTTTCTACAAACTGCACCGGTGGCAACTCCCCATTTGCAATCTTACTCATGAGTGGTGACCGGTTGACAACATTGATGTCATTCAAAGATCCAGGCATTCCAAAGAATGCATGCCAAATCCAAGTCTCTTGATCGGCCATCGCTTCAAGGATTGTAGTGGAACCCTTTTTTTGGCCGTGGAATTGCCCATGCCATGCCTTTGGACAATTCTTCCAAGTCCAATGCATGCAATCTATTGAGCCAAGCATGCCAGGAAAACCGCGAGCTTTGTTCATCGCTAAAAGCCTTGCGACCTCTTCAGTGTTGGGAGATCTCATATACTCCTCACCAAACACTTGCAAAATTCTGACTGCGAAGCGCTTGACACACATGATGGCTTGGCTCTCACCCATAGCCAAGTGATCATCAATTAGATCAGCCGGTATACCGTATGCCAACATACGCAAAGCGGCTGTCACCTTCTGAAAGGTGCTATGCCCGAGCTCTCCGGCGGCATTCCTCCTTTGCTGAAAAAAGCGGTCATGGCTCGCTAGTTTCTCTGCAATGCGCCTGAACAACTCGGTGCTCATCCTAAACCAGCGACGAAAATATGACTCGGGGTATGTGGGATTCTCCGCAAAATAATGCCTGATCAATCTGTTGTGGGCATCGATCCTATCCCTCCAAATTTTTTGCCGACCCATAACCGAACCACCGTGCTTCGGTTTTTTATTAATATGCATAGCTAGGATCATTGCAAGATCCTCCTCCTCTTCCATATCAAATTCTTCTTTGGAAGAATCATACGACGAACTCATCTACAATGTTGAATACTATGCTATAAATAAAAAACTACAATCAACATGCACGAAATTCATGGCTTTTGAGCAATACATACCTTCTAGGCGTTTTGTTGAACACCTAGCGGGCGCTGAGCGGCAGCGAGCGCGCGGGCGCTGTTCGTCGGCGGACCAGCACGCGCGCGGGGCGGCGGGCCTAGAGGGGGGCCGGAGAAAGCGCGCGCGGGGCGGGGATAGGCTGGGGAAGCGCCGGAACGGTCGCCGGGTGGCGCGATCGGCGGCGGCGGCGCGGCTGCAGGGGTGGGTGGGAGGTGCGAGCGAGTGCGCGAGAGTCCAGCGCGCGGGAGCGGGCGCAGCAAATAAGCGGCGCGCGATTGCGTTTCGGCCCGCGCGCTGGACTACGTATGCCGCGCGCGCGGTTTTCGCGCGCCCGCTGGAGCAGCTATTCCGGTTGCGCGCGCGCTAAAAGGGGGGATTTTGCGGCGCGGCGCTAGTTTGGCGAGCCTGTTGGAGATGCTCTAAGGTGCAATGCCCTTGCCTTTGTGAGCGACACGATGACATGGGAACGGGCTTCCAAGCCTATGGTGTCGCATCGTGTCGCGGTCTGCTAGACTTAGTGGACGGATGCTACTCCAATATCGGTTGATCCCATACTACGATACCAAGGAAGACATGCAACTATTATATATATTTCTTCAAGTCGGTCAACACAAGTAAAATCTGGGAGTTCAACCGGTGCAGCTATGCAATGCTAATGGAGACAACACAATTCAACTTTAGCACTTCACACATAAGCAACACCACGTTCAATGGCACACACCTTAGAGTGTACCTATGGTGGTTGATTGGGCTATAAGAAATGTGAGTCCATGTGCAGATGCCAAACATAATAACACGGCTAATTACACATGCAGTGGCAGCAGCAACAAGTGCGTGAATTCCACAAATGATCTAGGGTACACATGCAACTGTGTCTTTGAGTATGACAACAACCCTTATCTTCTAGACAAATGCATGGTATGCTACTAATTTATTTTGCTACAAATTCCAATGAATGGTGTCCTTTACTTTGTACATACCCAATTATGATATTTGATTTTGCTAATACAATGTAGCCTTCAATTTAAACCAAGTTTTTGCATCCATTAATTATGTTAGGTTCATATGACTTCACTACATAAATAGGTAGATAATGCCTAAGACTGAGATTGTAGCTAGGGATGAAAATCTAAATACGGCATGAATCTAACAATTACGAGTAATATCTTTGTGACAAGAACTTTCTTTGTCTTTTATTCCCATGTTTGAACTAGTATAGGTCGGGGTTACACATTATGGTGCACATCACTTTATTTATCATCGTCACATTGAACGCTCATTGACTAAACAACGATGATCCATCTGTCTTGTATTACAGGTCTTCATTTCATTGGCCACCGATGCTTGTAAGACTACTCCCATATGGTTGTTGTTGTGGATATGGTTGTTGAGGTTGGTGTGGTTGCTGGGGGAATGGTTGTTGGGGTTGCTGGGAAATTGTTTGTTCTGGTTGCTGGGATAATTGTTGTTGGGGCTGCTGAAATGGTTGTTGGGGTTGTTGGGGTTGGGGCTGGGGAAATGATTGTTGTGATTGTTGGGGTTGCTGAGGAAATGGTTGTTGCGGTCGTAGGGGGAATGGTTGTTGTGGTTGTTGGGGGAATGGTTATTGTGGTTGTAGGGGGAAAGGTTGTTGTGGTTGTTGGGGGAATGGTTGTTGCGGTTGCAGGGGGAATGGTTGTTGTGGTTGCTGGGGAAATGATTGTTGCGGTTGCTGGGGGAATGGCTGTTGCGGTTACAGGGGGAATGGTTGTTGTGGTTGTTGGGGAATTGGTTGTTGGAGTTCAGGAAATAATTGTTGGGGCTGGGACTGTTTTGCTTCCATGCAGAGTTTCAAGTTTAGGACTAGTTGTTAGCACGGATCTTGATGCAAAACTTGATGGCCTGGATACAGGGGTAGAAAAATTCATGGAGTGAGGATAGTGAGCTAGCTAGCACGCCATGATAGAAAAATTGATTGGAAAAAGGAGCATCAAAGCCCCGTCCCCTGCATCCAAAGGATCCACACAACCATCTTTATTAAATTATTCAATAAAGGTTTGGCAAAAACATAAATCAAACAATCCGAAGCCAATGCCAGACCTACAAACTCGACGATGGGTGATGCCATCACAACGCCCCACCAGCTAAACCCAGGGTCATCACCGAGACACCCGCATGGTGTACCGGGAGTTCGCATCTTGTCTAGCAGAGACCCTAAGCATGAACCGCTTGCACAAACTCCAGAAGCCGCCAACACCATTGAACTGTCGACCCATGTTCATGAAAGAAATCCGAATTGTCCTTGCCAGGCCAGCCATCGACACCGCCACGGCGATAAACAACACCATTCCCTTGCACTAGTCCATCATAACACATCCGTTGCCGAGACTCCGTTGCGCCATGCTGCTGAGAGCCGCCATCATCGACACGGTAGAAATGATGCATCTCCAGCTGTGGGTCCCTTTAGCCAGCAGTTGCTCCAAAGAAGATGCCTCCAGGAGGGGGGTGTGGCGCTAGACGCTACCATCGCCCATTTCGGAAGACTAAAGGGTTTCCTTCGGAGCAAACAAACCTTACAGTTGAGTCTACGCGGCGGTCCAATGCCGCTACGCCTCCTAGATAACACTGGTAGATCTTAGCTCCAAAACAGTGCCTCTAAGGAGGTAGATGACACTACACGCTGCCACTCTCCGGCCCGACAAGCCAAACATGAGGTTTCCTTCGGAGCTTGACGGGACCACCATCGTGACGATACTCTCCAAGGAGGTTAGCGACGCCCGTAGACGTTGCCGCACCATCCGCGACGACTGATCCAGGCAAAGTATTTCTCTTGGTGGTAGTCTCGCGAACCAGGAGATCTGGAGTCATAGGCGCTCGTCGGAGATGCCCACCAACGTAGAAGAAAAGACCTTGTTAGGCTACAAATCCGGGCACACGACCCAAATCTATCCAACTGCACCACCGCCTCCCAGCACAGCAACCACTGGGCCCGTGCGTCCCCGCCGACGGAACCTAGCGCCCCCACGAGCGGCTAACCCGAGGAGGGAGGAGATGGAGCCCCACCGCTGCCAGCGCCGCATGGGCTTCGCCCAACAGATGCCTCAACAGAAGGTTTTACTGGAATTTCTTTATTTCTTGGATATCTTATCCAGGTCGATCTCACTTGTGGAACCGAGGATCAACCTTTGTGGGCACCTTCTCCGTCAAGAGAATTTTTGACCAGATCAGCCGCCCATCGTCATTTCTTTGTGGGGCTGTTAAATTCAAGACATGTTAGGAAATTTGGAGTGCTTTGAGTTCTACCTCATTGCAGATTATTTATTTGGTTGGCCTTACTAAATCAATGTGGGACTATTGTGCTGACCATTTGGCCCGTCGTGGTCTTGATCACCCGTAGAGATGCCCGCTTTGTGATCGAGAGGATGAAAATGGGCAGCGTTTGCTTACTACATGTGTGTTCTCAGGAGGGGTTTGGTTATTGCTCTTGTCTTTGGTTGGTTTGCAGCAGCAAACACCAGGGCCTAATAATCTCATTTTCATTGAGTGGTGGCGCCAAGCATTGCAGAAAATTGATAAGCAATGCCGCAAGGGTTTCAGTTTATTAGTTGTGTTGGTGGCTTCGTGGAATCGGAAACATAGGAATGGATGTGTTTTTTAGGGGAGGGGGGGGGGGCTCACCTAAATCCAATGCTCTTACGCATGAAATTAGGGATAAGGACGAATTGTTGTGTATGGAGGGGGGCAAAGGTCTTATTAGCATTTTGCCATAGAGTATGTTTGGATCTGGACGTAGTATATTTTTCTTTCGGGTGTTCCCCTCGTTCTAAGCTCTGCTCTAATGGGCTTGTACGTGTCTTCATAGACTCTTTTCTTCTTAATATAATGATGCACATTAAAAAATAATAGAAGTAGCACAAAATCAGGAAGGCATTCAATAATTGAAAATATATAAATTGACACCATGGCATGAAAGGAACTCACCGTTGTCTGCCGCATCCCGTACCAGATGTGATTTTTCATGCCCAATTGACCAGCTCTGGGTCTCACCGCTGCCCGCTGGTTAGGGTGTTGAGTCAAGGTCGGGTTTGCCCCACATCTTTGCTTGTTGTTTAGTTTTCTCCAAAGTTGGGATGGTGGGAGCTGATTGGGCCTTTGGTGGAGAGAATGGAAGAAGGTTGGTTCAGGAGCTAATTGGGCAGGGATACACTTGTGCTTTTGTCGAATTATTATTTTTTGTATATGCGTATATTGTACATAGTTAATCACTGTTTTTGCCAAAAATAATGGGCGTACACATGTCCACCCACTTCTTACAGTGACTACACCCCTGATATTGGGTGATGATGATAAGGACCATTGTAAATCAACTCCCTCTTCAGAGATGGAGTGCTTTGGCCCATTGCATGAGGCAGCGGGTAAGGGAAGATTGGAGACTTGCAAATACTTGGTGGAGCAGATTGGGTTTGACATCAATGTTGATGCCAACAATGATTCGGGTATGTGCGTGTTTTCTTGCTAGATTAAGTGTTTTCATGTTTTCATTAATTTGATTTAGTTTTTTTTTTGCTAGTGTGTAGTGTTGGCATGCTATCATTATATATGGCATGCAAACACTGATCATGTGGGTTCATTCTTGTTATATATGCATATATACTTTTCCCTGTCCTATTTTTTGTTTGTTTTGTTTACATGATTTTTCCTCTTTTGCGACATTTTCACTGTTCTAGTTGCCTGATGTAATGTGTTTTTTGCCCGTAAAGTCCGTTGATAGGTTCTTTTGTGCACACACTTTCTCAGGTGACTTGGTCAAGCTAAATGTATTTTATGAATTCGATTTTCTTCTCTGTTTCTTTACAATATGTGACCATGAGTCCGTACCTGATTTTGAGAACCCCCCCTGTAAATGAATGCTTATGATTTCTGAATGACAGTCCCTTGTCCATATGCATCTGCAAAGTGATTTCTGCTTTTAACATTGCATCAGATAGTTTCTTGTAAATTTCTGATGGAAAAGGCCCCCTTTGTCATGTAAACTGTGTTGAAGCGTGACTTTTTATAGATCCAAATTGTAATTATGGTTTGGTATACTATAAATCTATGATGCGTTTGTACTTCGTAGAACTTTAATGCCTTGCATTATGCTGTGATAGTCTCGTACGATGTGTATGTATGATCGGATTAAATTGCTTCTTTGTAACACTTTGCAGGCATGACACCTCTGGCTTGTGCAGTGTCACATGGTAAATCCATTGCTGCGAAGTATTTGCTTGACAAAGGTGCTAATCCTGATAAGCAAGACAACAAAGGCTTTACTCTTCTGCACTACGCTACAAAAGAAGGTTCTCTTTCTGCATCTATTAACATTTGGTATATTTATTAATTGTTTGATCACAAAAGAAAGGTACCAACATTACTATTCTTTATATGTTGAAGTTCTGCCTGATATGGTTACTGATGGCCATCATCACTTTGTTTTTGGACTGCATATTCATCTGTCTGTACTTAAACAGTGATAGTACATCATACCGATTCAGATTTCCCCCTACCTTTTTGGTTCTTTGTACTATTCGATATGACATTGAATTCAATCATGCATTTGTCATGTGCATTGGGGTATGTGTGTGTATCTTGAATGAAACACACATCACTTGAATGATATACTCCTGATCTATTTTTTTTGTTCTTCCTAAAATAAGAATGTCTAAAATAAAATATTGTTCTTAATGCCACTGCATACTTTTGTTTTTCCTAGGGAAGGACCGACTGGTTCGACTCTTGCTATCTAAAGGAGCTAGTGTTGATGTATTCTCTTGTGAAGGGACGCCACTACATGTTGCTGCCTCATATGGGAAGGCTGGCATCATGCAGATTTTGTTGCAGCACAATGCTGATGTAATGGGTATTTTATTTTTTATGTAGTTGAGGAGCATCACTAACATATCTGTAGACTAATTTCTCTTTTACATGTCAAATGACCCCTTTCCCTAAAAACTTGTAGCCAAACAGGGTCTCAGCAGATTTAGGTACACCCATGGCTGCAGTTCTTTGTGTTGCTTCTGGAAGAATTAGTGAGTCTGCTGCTTTGAAGTGCATGAAGCTCCTTGTCAAGGTCTGGTATACAACTTTTTGTTTATCTTCACTGGTAGAGGAACCCAATGTGGATTATTCACTGGATTCCTGTATTTTATGGAGCTGTGTAAATATCGACAAATTCATATGATACATTACTTGTATCCACAGGCCGGTGCTGATTTGAACTGTACAAATCCTGATACTCCATTGGTTATGGCAACTAGCAAATACTTGTCTGAATGTGTTGAGTACTTGTTGGAGGTCGGCGCAGATGCCAATATTCCAAGCAATCATGTAAATTCTTGACTCTTGCAAATTGCTGTTGTTACTTGATTGTTATTCTCCTTGGCACTTTTTTAACCGACATTCTGGTGTTGATGTTGTGTTGCCAACTAGTGGAGCATGGCAGGGAAATATTGAATATTGATTATTTCTGATTTAGTATGTCCTGTTGTTTTTAACATGCTACTAGATGGACCATATGTCTTCTGTTGACACATATTCTGATTATGCTCTATGGATATATCCATCTTGTTTTTTTTTTCATAACAGGGCCATATGGCACCAATAGAAATTGCTGCAAAATCTGGAAGGAAAAAGCTTGTGGAGATTCTATTTCCTTTCACTTCACCCATTCAATCTATGTCCAATTGGAATGTTGAAGGAATCATTGCCCATGCAAGATTATGGCATTCAGAGAACAAGGTATGAACTAAATTTTTACTATGAAGCAAGATGCCTGTTGTTCATTCTCATTAGTCTTGACCATGATCTTTCTCACTAAATTTTGCTGGCAGATAAATAGAAAAATTGTAGAAATGTAAGTGTAGAACTAACATTTACTTGGACATCGTTACCTAGTTTATCCGGCAAACTTTTTTAGAAAAGAGACTTATCGAGCATAAGTTCCTGCGAAGACGCTATCAGTCAAAGAAAGGAAGGAAGTCATAACACACTTTAGAGAGAAACTTTGCCCAATACTCAATAGGATCTCGATACAGAAATTGGAACAGAATCCTAGTAACTGCTTGAAAGAAACCAAAATAGAAATATGTTGTTCATGGAGATAACATTGCGACATTTTCTCGCTTCAAGCCTGTCAAGTATGTTTTGCTGTGGATATGTACTCACCATTTTTGACCAATTTTAAGGTGTTGTCATTGCAAAAAATGTTCAAAGCTGTAGTCTGGAGAGGAAGTACGTACCAATTTTAAGGTGTGTTTTGCCGAAGTGCTTAAATTTTGCTAGTTTGAGTTTTGTAAAGTTGTACATTAAGTTTACTTTTTGTGTATTTGTCATGGTGCTTAATCACCGTGATTCAGGGTAAGCAAAGTGATAAAGGTAGCCGGGTTAGGCTTAAATTGAATGCAGAAAAAGGCAACCATGAAAGGGGACAAGTTATATCATTGGACATCTAGCCTCGGAAAGCTGCATTAGATACATACTGCTAATATGCATAATTTTTTTAATGGTATAGGACAAGGGAGGTGATAAAGATAAGAAGACTGAGCTAAAATTACTTGGTGCAAAAGCAGTCGAGCGGAAGGACTATGCTGCTGCATCAAAGTTCTACAGTGAGGTAATATATTGTTGCGTGGTCATACCTTCCGATCAGAGCGCTCTGTTGGTTCCATCATTTAACTTTGGCATGAATGCAATAAATTATGATTTTCTATGTGATTCTGGGATAACGGGTTGTGCTTGTTATGATTTGGTTTGATGCAGGCAATCAAAGTGGATCCTGCCGATGCAATGCTGTATTCAAATAGGAGTCTATGTCATCTAAAGAGTGGTGAAGCATATGCTGCTTTGCTTGATGCTAATGCTTGCATAAGGCTGCGAGCTGATTGGCCAAAAGGTCACTATCGGAAGGGAGCTGCCCTCATGTCGCTCAAGGTGAGATTAAATTGCAATTTTCTAGTCGTTTGCTGTTTTACACTTCACCCACGATGTAGATAATCTGCTGCTTGTGTTTATCCTTAGAGGTGTAAGGAAGCATGTCATGCATTCTTGACTGGAGGGAAGCTGGATCCTGCAAATGTGGAGATACGTCAAGCATTTTGGTATGTTTTTTAATCCGAACATAACTTTGTTTTTTCTTTCCCTGGAAAATGCAAAAAGAAAAAATGCGCCTTGATAGATTTTTTTTATATATAAGACCAAAGAAGAGTGACACCCGAGAAATACAACACCACACTATTGAAATATATTGCCCGTCTCTCTCCATTAGTTCGGACTTTTGAATGAGTTGGCTGGAGCATGAATTCAATATGGTATCTGAGCCAAGAGGTCTTGAGTTCAAGACCTTGCCAACACAATATTTAAAAGAAAAATTGATTCTGTGGCCTACATCTCTCCTTCACTTCAGATTCCAGATCCACCAAGCTGTGAGCATGATCACTGAAGTGGTTCCCTTGCGCAAGCATGTCGGGTCGATATGATAGGATGACCTGCTGCCACCAATCCATAAAGGCATCTCCTCTCGAAACAGGCTTTCGCCCTGCTTTATATATAAACAACAACCGAACAAAGTGCACATTTGATACAAGATAGTGATGTGGCCCTCATAAAACACTGATCCAGGGATAACTGGATCACACAGGAAGAAATCTAACGGTTGTAGCCGCGTGGGGGACCTGTGTGCATCGAGGAAGAAATCTAACGGTTGATACTATTTGAATCGGAGGGCTGGCGCTCGACCGGCCAAATTTTGGGCCGGACCGCCGGCGCCTATCAGTTGCCTTTAGTGAAAGCCATGTTGCTGGGCGAGAATGTGGATGAGACTAATTAGGGTGGAAGCGTCTGTCCTCTTTGGCAGCAAGATCAACAATTCCTCTAATTAAGTCCCTAGAACCACACACATTGAGTAAGTGGAGCTTCGTGAAGGTGGCAAGCATGCCAGCCTTCATAATACCCTAGCATGACTAGAGGAACTCGACTATGAATCTGTCTAGACCAGGGTCTAGCTGCGGTGTTGGTCCCTCACTAAAAGACTATGAATATGGTGAAATTAAGTCTATATTGTGCTAAGCCTTTTAGGTAGTTTATATGGTGTACGAGGATTGGAGGTCAAGAAATCTCTTGTAGAGATAAGGTAGGGGGTGGATTACAAATCCTATACTGCCAAATGCAGAGAGATGCCTATAACATCTCCCGTTGGTCGTAGCGGTAGCATCACAAACAACTCGAGTGTCATGGATAGTCAGACTAGAGAAAACCTTAAGGTAGAAACCAACCGGTGACATCCTCGGCGGTCATAATGGGAGTGTCGTGGATAGTGCCGCTCTTGCATGCCTTTTTTGTTGAGGAAACCGATGAGGTGCTTAGGCAAGACGATAGCCCTTTGTGTTAATGTTGAGGTAGCCGAGAGTGCATGTCGTGTAGCTGTGGCTGACGTAGCTGCACGAGGGGACACTAGTTGATGTAGAGGACTAGGTTGACGGTGTCGAGGTAGCCGCATGTGAAGCCGTGGGTGCAAATAAGCACATGGAGTTGTAGGCGCAAGGATGCGCTGATAGAAAAGATGGGGACGCGATCCAAGTAGTCGTCAAGAAGGGTGTAGATGACGATTTTGATGTTGTCGAAGCCGTTAGAGACGAGTTGCCAGATGGAGTTTCCAGGCCTAGGGACACATCGAGGAAGAAGACATGCATTGTGTTGTCAGACGTGCATAGACGGGTACCATCACAAACTATTTGCCAAGTCAGAGAGAATCGCATTAGGAGGCTTCCAAGACAAGTGTGGTGTGGTGTGCAGGGAAGGAGAGTGCTGGTGCAGGCCATGATTGCCGGAGTAAACAAGGTGTTGTCGGGTCCAAGGTGATGACATTGGCTAGGAAGTTGTGGTGGACGGACAAAGGTGTAGACAAAGGTGTAGTCAGCGGAACCACTAACTACGGCCGTGCTGATTGCGTGTAGAAGCGTGGTGGTACTCAAAGTAGGCGAGGTAGAAGATGATGGTGTGATGAAGACCATGTCCAAACGGTGGTGATGCCATGTCTAGGGATGCCCATGGCGGTAGCCAAGGGAGACCTCGGTTTGCAAGAGTGGCTAAGACGACCGGGTGCGGTGTCACTGTATGATGATAATCAAGATAAACAAAGGATAAGCAAGATAAACAACAGAGGTAAACAATCACAAACTACAAAGCTTTGGTATAACCAAGGAAATAAGGTAAACCACAAGGTAAGTAAGGTAACCAATCACGAGTGATACACCCTATATGACGATAAGCAAGATAAACAATCACAAGTGACAAAACTCTGGTATGAAATAATCGAGGCACACATACACGAAGATGTATCCTGATGTTCACTTTCTTGGGTGGAAGCTAGTGACCATTGGAGAGGTGTCGGCAACACCAAGTACACTCGACGCCACAAAGCCTCACCTTCTTCTCCTTGAACCTCGCACAAAAAGTGGGAGTTCAATCACTGGAGGTTGTCCTTGAGTTGACCACCAAACCTTCACAAACACTTCCCGGAGCTTTCCACACCTTAAAAGCTTCCAAAATGGGCTCCTACCGCCTAGGAGTCCCCACAACTCCGAGAGAAGAAGTTTGGCGAAGCACAAGTAGGGGATCACGATTTTGGCTTGGTAGAAAAGTAGATCTAGGGTTCCTTTTTGATTTCACAAAGTTTGAGCAAGATTGGTTGGAGGGAAAGGGGGGAAGCAAGCCTTGTCAAGGTCAATAATGGGAGGCAACTCTGATCCAAAGTTGGGGTTGTAGGTAGAAGGGGTGGCTTTTATAGCCGCTCCGCCCCACCCACCAAATTCCAAAAATTATCGACATGGACTTACAATCTCAAAGATAAGATCTGGTACAAGTGCAGAGTTATGGTCCATCCAATCGCGAAACCACCAGCCCAAAGATAAAACCCAGAGCTTCGGGGTTTAACTCCGAAGCAAATCAAGAGCTAGGAGACAAAACCCGGAGTTCCGGACCTTAGCTTCGGCTTGTCCAGAGAGGCCGGCACAGGGAAACTTAAGGTGAATGTTGTCGTGTAGGTTTAGGGTTTGACCTTTGTGGTGGACATGGCATATACTTTAGTGATCTAAACGATCCTATATTTCTTTATAGAGGGAGTATATTTTAATATTGTGATCCACCAACTTAAAAGCCACCTCAACCCCTCTTTCTAGTGTGGCTTTTCCTATACTCAAAGAATCCAAAACCTCTTGGAAATTACGATGCAAACCCACCTTTTGCCTTTTTTATTTTGGTGGGTGGGGGGGGGGGTCTCTAACCTACATACATTTCCTTTCTTGGGACTATGCATATAGATCACCCGATAATCCCAACTAATAATGTATCATCAACACCAAACTCACTTTAGGGCTTAGATGTCCTTTGAGACGGCTGATGGCCTCCCTATCCACATGAGTTTGTGACAAGTTGACCGGTGTAGGGACGACCCCAATGTCGAAGTAGTCGGCGACACAATCTAATATATGGTCGGCAAACCAAAATAATTGCTTGTGGAGCGATTGGCGAAGAGAAAAACCGACCATGGGAATAAAGAGACTCAAAGACAGCCAATGAAATTGATCAGCAGATGGACCCTAGCTACGGGTTGCACGGCCCCAGGTGGAGATCATACAGATCATTATTTTGGGGCGACATGGCGTGGAAGCTTTGGTGGAGCTAGGTTTAGGATCTTGCAGCTGATACCATGTACTCCCTCCGTTCCAAAATAAATGACTCAACTTTGTACTAACTTTATACTAAAGTTAGTACAAAGTTGAGTCATCTATTTTGGATCGGAGGGAGTAAGAATGAATATGGCAGAAGTCAGTGTGTATTTTATTAAGCCCTCGGGCAGTTTATATAGTGTACAAGGCTTGGAAGGAAAGAAGCCTCTCCTAGAGATAAGGTAGTAGATAGATTATAAATCCTATACTACGAAATGCAAACCAGTGCCGATATACTCTTAACACTCACCACCTCGCGCACCTCCTCGAAGAAGGGAGACTCGAGGCTTGCCAAGTCCTCCCAGCGTGATCCTAGAATGATAGGTTCGGCGAGAACTAATGCTCCTTGGTCATTCGCATAAGTGAGTTGAACTGTTCATAGGATGCATCCGCCATGGGCACATGCTGTGAAACCACCACGGCATCAACGATGAAGCTGTGGATCACATTCTCCTGCTTCCGGTCCAGTAGAAAGCGTGCTAGTGGAAGAATGTCGTATTTGCATCCCCTTCCTACAGCGGTGCGATCTTGGATCGCAGACAAGCCGTGGTACACTCCACTCCAGCGAGGCGAGCCTCATTGTGTCATTATGTATATCTCTGTGGCCAGGGTTAATCAAGTTGAAACTGTTCTATGTATCCCACGGCTTGCACGCTCTATTGGAATGTACATATTTGTTTATTTATGAGAACTCGTGCTCTTTTATGGTGGTATATATAATTCGTCACAACATTGTGTTTACACAGAAATGCTTGTTCGATAAAGAAAACAATAGAGAAATCTTTGTAACAAATTTAATATTGCCGTCCTCATTTTTAGCTTGAGCTCCACCCTGGAGGCCTCTAAATAGTTATGTCTGACATTTTCATTTTCAGGGAGGCAGCCAAGGCAGTGAAGAAAGAACATTTGGCTGGACAAAGGACCAACTGATCTGATTAGAAGTTCGCATAGGCTTGAGGGAGTTCCTGCTGGGTTGCCTTCCGGCTTCTCTTGTCTATTTTCAACGTAATATTTGTTCAGTGGTGTAGAGAGCCTAGAGCTAGTGCCTTTTTTTCAATTGCGCAACTCACTGTGCAGTGCCTTGCCTTAGAACTGTGACGTGCCGTGACCCATCGTGATCATCACTGCTTGTGCGTGTCCAGAAGATTTATTTACTTTGTCTAGGATGATGATATTATGGTTGCTTTTGTGTACATGCAGCCGGGGAATGTTTATTGCTCTACCGGGAATTGGAATTTGAAACCCCGCCCGCTCAGACAGCGGCATCAGCTTCTTGAAGATGTATGCATTGCCCTTTCCCTAGCAGCAAGGGTTCCTAGTGCGAGTAGATGAGTCCTGTTGTTGGCTGATTGGTGCCCTTTGAGAGAGTTTCCTTCCGTTTGCTTTCGTTGGTCACCTTATATCCGCCTCAGATATGGATTGGGTTTTGTGCGAGTAGATGAGGAGTTTCAGAGCAGGGAGCTTGATGAATTCATTCAAAGAGAGTTTGTCGACGTATTCGTCGGATGATGTGTTTATAATGACGAGCAGCATCCAGAAGGAAGTGGAGCATGTTTTGAACTTCAAGGGTTCGATCAACGGGAGGAGAATTGTAAATCGAGATAGGATCGCTGGTGCATGGCTGCTCTACAAGGACTACTTGGCATGATGGATTTTTTTCGGCGTCGTTTCCGGATAAGCAAAACCTTGTTCTTGTGTGCGGTGGATGGCGTGGAGGCAAATGATACCTACTTCTGTCTCACAAAGGATTGTTGCGGAAAACTGTCGTTCTCTCCTTTGCAAAAATGCATGGTTGCTTTGAGAATGTCGTTAATGATATGGTCCGGATGGGAGTGAGCACATGTCTTGATGTCACTGTCAAGTTTGCCCGCTCCATGGTAGAGGTGTTTTGAGAGGAGTACTTGACAGGATTAACTGTTGAAGAGATTGAAAGGTTGATGGCAATTAGAGCGGCAAGAGGTTTTCAGCTATGCTTGGTTTACTTTTTTTTCTTTTTCGGATAAGGTATGCTCGGTTTACGTGATTATATGCATTGGCAATGGAAAAACTATCTCAAAGATTTGCGCATGATGCATCAAGGCCACACCAAAAAGGTCATCATGATACTCAAAACAGTGGCAATTGTTTTTAGGGATTTAAAGATGTAGCTATTCTCAGGTCGAGCTCAAATGAGCATGAACAGTAAAATCATAAAAATTCTAAAAATTCTGGTTTTTGTTTCTGTGAAATATTGACAATTTTTCTGAGAGCTTGTAAAATTTCATCATGAAATCACATTTATGGAAGTGGTGGCAAAAGAAAAAATCGGTGCTCCAAAAATATTATTTTCAAAAGCATTTTGGAGTGCTGACCTTGTTTTTTTGCTGTGACTTCCATGAATGTCATTTCAAAGTGAAAATTTGCATGCTCGTAAAAAATTTGTTAAAGTTTATCACACAAAAATGTCAGAATTTATTTTCGAATTTACAGTTCACCGAGCTCATTTGAGCTCGGAAGCAGCACGACACTTTGTGGATTTAACATGCTTTCTTTACCATGCCTACAAAATACTGCCTACGTCTCACAATGCAAGACTTTTTTGCAAGGTACATTATGGACCGAGGGAAGGGAGTATGAAAAATGTAATTTTTAAATCCTCGGGTTTCTATTTTATTTATTCTATGTGTATATATCAGCCTACATGAAATTTGTACACATCCGAGAGGGCAAATCTTTCGTTCCTGTCGTGTGTGTGGCATGATGTCGCCAATATACCTGGCCAAACGGGCCGGCACGGCCCGGCCTGCGGCAATCGTGCCTGGCACGGCACGGCACGGCCCGGCCTGCGGCAATCGTGCCTGGCACGGCACGGCACGATTATTAGCCGGGCCGTGCCGTGCCGGCCCACGGGCGGGAGCTCACAGCCCAGGCACGGCACGCAGCCTATCTGGGCCGGCACGCGGCACGCCCAGGCACGCCGGCCCGTTATGGCACGCTGGGTCGCTGGCGCATATTTACCTCGGGTGGCGCGTTTTTCCCCTCTGTACAGCGAAAAAAGTCCAAAAAATGTCCAAAAAAATGTAGAAAAATATAGAGTATTACGTGGGATAAATCTAGAGTTTTATTAGCGCTTGCCTCATTAAAATCTTCCATCCCAAAGAAGTAAAAGAGTACAAACTATGCTCTAGAAATACTAAAAGATTAAAAGAAATAGAAAGAAATATATTAGAGCACTACAAATGTATGCATGCACTACAAAATTATCGAACATATTAGAGTACTAGATATTTATATAGGACATATTTATTTATATATTTCAAAAAAAGTTAAACGGGCCGTGCCGTGCCGGCCCGCGTGCCCGGCCTCCAGGTCAAGGCATGGCCCATGGCGTGCCGCGTGCGGTGCCTGGCCCATTTAGCCCGGGCCGTGCCGTTCCTGCGTGCTACCGGGCCGGCCCAGTTAGCACGGCCCGTTTGGCCAGCTATATTCGCCAACGCGCCTTTAACTCTTGATCTGGTGTGAAAGGATTTCTCAAAAAAAAAAATCTGGTGTGAAAGGGGCGTGCGGGTGGTCTAGGCAAAGACTTGTTGAGCGTGTCTCATGGGCCAGTCTTGGTGTGGTACGATTTGGTGCTCGTGTGAAAAGGCAGGACTTTGGTCGTCTAGGAATAGGATTGTAGACTAAACCCAAATCTATCTATCTCTGGCGCGTATTTTTTTCTTCCGAAAATGATCAGATTTATTATTAAAAGTTCACCGGAAGTACAAAGCATCTTAAACATAACAAAAATTACATTGAGATTCGGAAACCATCAAACGACCACTACTGCCGCCAGAACTAGCCGCTGACGCACAGGGGCGGATCCACCATGGGGCATGGGTGTACAGATGTACACCCAAATTTTTCTGCAAGAAAAATCTTATATATATAGGCATATATCAATATATGGTAGCAACCACATAGGACGGCAGCAGCCATCCATTTCTGTCCATTGTCCACGCAGCCCATTTCAGATGTACACGCAAATATGCCCAGTTCAGCAGCAGCTAGCAGCCGGCCACGCATGTACGCATGAGACTCACCCAGCAGACGTCTGACAGCCGGTTCTGTCGACAGCCGGTTCCGTCTTCGCTTCTTCCCATGGACGAGGCGGCAGCACGATTCTGTGCCGAACGCCTATGGCGAGCCACAACCAGGCGAGCATGAGCGTTGTGGCGGCGGCCGCCGCAGTCATCGAGGCCGGGAGGGGAGCATGCCAGTGCAAAATTGATGGGCGAATAAGCCACGGCGACAAAGCTGGGAAGGTCGAGTGCGGGTATGGGCGCGCACTGGATTTGCTGGGCGCGTCGGGTCCGAGGAGTAGGGCGTGCGTGTGTGCGTGTGTTGGGTGCATGGGCGTGACCGTGCACCAAGGTAGCGTGTAGGGGCCGTTGGCGAGCCACGCGGGGCGATCGGGGTCGTTTGGCTGGTGCTCACCGCGAGACGCGGGCGCGCGCAGGTGCGTAGCGGGCGCGGCCAGAGCATGCAGAACGTGGAGATGATCGCGGGCGAGTGGAGGCGTGGGTGCGTGCCCAGGGTGCCGGCTCGGGGATATATAGCCGCGTGGTGACGTTGTAATGGTTTGACACAGTCGAGTTCGTGCTCGAGGGAGTAAAGGGGGCGTTCGTGCGCCGGGAAGATCTCTGTGTCCATCGTTTCTCTGAATTTCTCTGAACTTCTTCTTCCTCTCTTCGGTGAGCTAGCCACGGCAGCAGTGAGCGAGCAGAGCACGAGGGAGAGGCGAGCTAGGGCTAGAGAGTGGAGGTTCCAACAATTGGTATCAGAGCCATGTTGAGGAGGGAGCTCGCCGGCGATGTCCATCGTGCCGTACGCCGGCGGATCAGGCAGCATGGTGGCGCATGCAGCGCCGGTGCTCACGGGGGAGAACTACATCACCTGGGCCATCAAGGTGGAGGCCGACCTGGACGCCGCCGGGCTGTGGGAGGCGATGGTGCCGCCGGAGGACGCTGCGTCGGCGGTGATTGCCAAGAAGGATAAGCCGGTGCGGGCTTACCTACTCCGGGCGCTCGCCGACGATTTGCTACTGCATGTGGCCGCAAAGAAGACCGCGGCGGAGATATGGAGCAGTCTGAAGGCCCGGTTCGTCGGGGCTGATCGCGTGCGGGCGGCGCGGCTGGGCACGCTGCGCGGGGAGTTCGAGCTCCTGCGCATGGTGAGCGATGAGTCGCTGGACGCGTTCGCGGGGAAGATCAACGGCATGGCGGCGCGCTACACTGGGCTGGGAGCGACCCTCGACGACGCGGCGATGGTGAGGAAGCTCCTAGACTGCGTCCCGGATCGTCTGTACACGGCGGTCGCCGGGATGGAGCAGTTCTGCAACTTGTCGGAGCTGCTCTTCGAGGACGCGCTCGGGCGCCTGAAGGCGTTCGACGAGCGGCTGCGTCGGCGAGGACAGGCAGGCGGCAAGGGTGCGGACGGGCAGCTGCTATACACCGCGGCACAGTGGCGTGCGCGTGAGCGGCGTCGGGGCGGTGCGCGTGGAGAGGATGACGACGACGGCGCGGCGAGCACGGCATCAGGCGGCGGGGACAACCGTCGCGGGAAGTGCTACAAGTGCGGCGTCAGAGGGCACTTCAAGCGGGAGCGCCCCCTGCTGTGGAAGGAGCCGGCCGCGGGGCGTGCGCTGATGGTGGACGCGGATGTCGAGGACGCCGGGCTGCTCTGAGCCGCGGCTTAGGGCGTGAATGATGGGCGAATAAGCCACGGCGGCAAAGCTGGGCAGGTCGAGTGTGGGTATGGGCGCGCACTGGACTTGCTGGGCGCGTCGGGTCCGAGGAGTAGGGCGTGCGTGTGTGCGTGTGTTGGGTGCATGGGCGTGACCGTGCACCAGGGTAGCGTGCAGGGGCCGTTGGCGGGCCATGCGGGGCGATCGGGGTCGTTCGACTGGTGCTCACTGCGAGACGCGGACGCGCGCAGGTGCGTAGCGGGCGCGGCCAGAGCATGCAGAACGTGGAGATGATCGCGGGCGAGTGGAGGCGTGGGTGCGTGCCCAGGGCGCCGGCTCGGGGATCCGCGTGGTGACGTTGTAATGGTTTGACACAGTCGAGTTCGTGCTCGAGGGAGTAAAGGGGGCGTTCGTGCGCAGGGAAAACCTCTGTGTCCATAGTTTCTCTGAATTTCTCTGAATTTCTTCTTCCTCTCTTCGGTTAGCTAGCCACGGCAGCAGTGAGCGAGCAGAGCACGAGGGAGAGGCGAGCTAGGGCTAGAGAGTGGAGGTTCCAACAAAAATGGCTCCAACATGACCAACAACCTCATCTCTAAGCCTAAGATGAATCCCCTTCCAAGTTCCAACTCTGAAAATTTTCTTCTCTATTTTGTAATTTTCTTTGTCTTGTGAGATATTGTTGCTATTGTAAACAATCTGTATTGCAGTGGATCAATTGGCTTCTCAGGGTGAAAAAAAAATTTGAACACCCAAAGTTGAATTCCTGGATCCGCCACTGCTGACGCATTGTTGTCACCGCTCCCCTGCCGAGCCAGCTTGACCTTGTCGATGACAGCCAGAAAATCTTCGTGCACATGCCCTAAGGACCAGCGCCCTAGAGCTGCAGTTATCGCCATTGAACTCTTGCATATATCTGAAACACCTGACATCAAATATCGCTACATGACGAGAAATTACCGCAACCTCACCGCCCCAAGGAGATGGCAGGAATCTATGCTAAAGCCCCGTCAACTACTTCCAGACGGACGAATTCGAGTAGGATTAAAGCCCGGAAGACAAACTCGAAGAAGAAACGTCGCCATCCGCCCGTGATTGCAGAGAAAGAGGATTTTCAGACTTCTATTTGAAATATATTAATTGGTACTACTTACGTTGGACAATTTGGTTCAAGAGAGTTTACGTTGGCATGTACATGCTTCCATTTCCTTTCTCATCCAAGAAAAAAAAATAGTATTTCTCAATATTCCGTGTTTGTATTTTTTTTTCCTATCGCAAAGGTCAGTTACAATCACAAAATTTCATTGATCACTACATGAAATTTTATTAGTATTTTCCGACAAATGGTAGATTTTATTAACTCAAAATGATGCATCAAGTGGATATAAACATAGGGAGTACACAACTGATCTCTGCATAGCTAGGACGCAAACAGCCAATGCCAACGCGTGCATACATACACCCAAAATACGCTGGCAAGTAGCAAAGTGATATAAGACCAAAGCTATGCTTAAGGGAGGAAAAAGAAAAAGAAAGCCTAAAGAGATCAAATACGCAATCCAAGGACTACAACTATGGCCATATCCGCACCAACCATCTCATGAACTCACAAGGGCAATGGGGTTGTTCAACAGAAACGCCTTCAGAATGGGAGCGACGCTCAAGCATCGCCGTCACCGCATCCAACCACCAAAGATCGGTTTCTAGGTTTCCACCTTGCAGAACCCGTCCAAGCATATCCGGGCGATGCCTTCCAGAAGGTAACAAAGTAAGAAAATCACCATTGACCAACTTGGGTCAGACCTAGATTTTCACCCTAGATCTCGTCGAAGCCAATCATGTGTTCTCAACACCACTTTTCCACGATCCCAGCAGCTACATATGTTGGACTAGAAAACCGACCGCCGACACTGCACAAGCATGCCATTTGTGTCAAGCCGTAGTCTGTAGATTGCCTCCCACTACTCTAGGAACCTACCAGATCTAGAGAGAGGATCCATCATGAAGATGTTTCGATGGCGACCAAAATCAGCTGCGAGGCCGCCGTGGCAGGTTGTTGTCATAGCCGCCGGAGATGGAGAAGCCGGATCCATAAAAATCAGGTCCCAACCAGCATCAGCGAGGACGCGGCTACCCCAGCATGGAGCCCCTGAGCTCCAACACACCGCTGTACCGCCAGTGGTGGCCGAACCCCACCCCCCAACGGCCACTACCACGTCGTTCCTGATCTGGCGAGGCAAAACCCAACCACGCCAGTGGTAGGGACCACATCCACACAGCTGGACGTTGAGGCCAGACTTCGCCTATCATGGGGAAGAGCCGCCAGAAGGAGGCCCCGCCAGGGCAGCGACAGCGTGAGCCAAACACCGTTGGCGAGTTCCAATCGAGAGAGGAAGGTGGTTGTAGAGCAGACGCATGTGCGGGAGAGCTCCCGCCATTGCTGACGACCGTGAGAGGCTTTGGCGAGGAGGAGAGGAGGCGGAAGGGCTAGAACGACGGCAGCAGTTCTGCCGCCCGAGTCGCCCACGGGACGATGCGGGGGCCCCTTCGCCTGTAATTTATTAAGATCGATATTGTATGAATTTGTCATGAAACCGCAAACTGTTTTGAAAACCCAATAAAACTTGGACTATGGTCAAATATAATCTACAATAGAGCGTACCACCGTAGCATGTCATCAGAACCCCGCGTTATGGAACAACTAAGTTAACCTAGAAGCCCAGTAAATTGTGAGTTTAGATGGTAGGACTAAAAAGGAAAAATGCAGTGTGTGCTGTGATAGGCCCGTTTAGATGCTATTTTCGCGCTACAAATTTGAAAATGATGTTTGCCGGCCAGAGGCTTGGTGATCGGATCTCGAGATCCATCATCTTGTCCCGGCTGCGAGTAGGGGAGACATGGTTGCCGGTGAAAACCGAGCCGACGGCAGGCGATGGTGGCGTTCTCGCCGTTACCTTGATGAAGGCATCGTCGTGTAACTTTTGTCGACCCACTCGTGCTGCTCCGGGGGAAACCCTAGGATCTGGTGTTCCAGATCGGACGATGGCGGCACTGCGGTGTCGTTTCTCTCTTGGGAGTATCGTTTGCGGAGCAGCGCTGGATGTCAGAGGCATGAGGTGGAGCGGCTTCGTCTTGCACGGAGGTTCGGTGGTGATGTCAAGTCATGCCTGACCGATAGGTGCTACGCTTCATGCCTGGTCGGCAGGTGCTATGCACGACAGATCTACCAAGGACTTCAAGCTGTGTCGGCTGGTGATACCTGGCAGCATGGCGCTGAGGTGTATCAGTGGCGACCGCGACGTGCTCAGCTGTGTGCGCGCAGGGAGGAGATGCTGTTTGGCGCCGTGGTGGCGTCGGTGATAGCTAGACCGAGCAAGGTTGATGCATCAGTACAGTTCTGAAGATGGAGAGGTGGTAGTTGGCGGCGGCGACATCTGAGTGCACGCCGGACCGGTGGTAGTTGGCGGCGGCGGCATCTGAGTGCACGCCGGACCGGTGAGACCCATGCCCGGCAGGCGTCCTGAATGGGTCCTCAGGTCTTAGATGTTAGGTTTGGCTGTGATGTCTGTTTGGTATTAGGCCCAGGCTATCTGCGCCCCTTCATCAGTTGGATAGAGGTGCTTAGACGGCGGCTTTCGTCTTACTGTTGTATTACTTTGTAAGGTCTTGTAAGAATAATTAATAAAGTGGCCGTATGCATCGCCCAGATGCAGAGGCCGGGGGTCATCCTCCTTTTGCTAGTGTAGACTCAAGAAATTGGATTGCAGTTACGTACATGGCATCATGCGTCTACTCTCTTTGTATGTGGGAAGGACCAAGACATGAGCGAGGTCTATGGTCTGGTCTTGGCACCAGCAACTTGGACTCAATTGCTTTGTGTTGACTGACTTAAGAGCTCGTAACAGTGCAAGACATAATGGCTAAATATAGAGTTGCCGTGCGCACAGAATTAATCACATCCCCATCAACTTTTTAACACACGAATACTTTGCTTGCGGTCTTTTAATATCTTCTGCAGGACATCAAAACTAATGTGTAGTGCCTTATTTCATTCTTACGTTTTATGTGTAGAAATAGAATATATATCGATAAAGAATATTTTTTCTTTCATTCAGTCCATATATATACCGAGCTGATGCCGTAGCAGACTACTCGAGTCTTGACTACTGTCTACTAGTAGTGGGAGCACTCCATCCGGCCACTATACATATATAAGATCTTGCACAGAAAGCATCAGATCAGAGGCAGCAGCAGGTTGGTGGCCATGGCATTGTCTGGCCTCAATTTCGCCGTACTGCTGCTCTCGCTCTCCATGTTCTCTCACGCCAGCAAACCGTGCGTCGAGCAGGAGAAAGGCTCGCTCCTCCAGTTTCTCGCCGTCCTGACGAGGGACAGCGGCCTTGCCGTGTCGTGGCGCAACAACGGCACGGCAGACTGCTGTTCATGGGACGGCGTCACCTGCGACATGGACGGGACGGTCGTCGAGGTCTCGCTGGCCAACAGAGGCCTCGAAGGCCATATCTCGCCGGCTCTTGGTGGCCTCACCGGACTGCGGCGCCTCAACCTCTCCCACAACTCGCTGTCCGGTGGCCTGCCACTCGAGCCGCTCGTGTCGGCCGGCAGGGTCGTCGTCGTCGACGTCAGCTTCAACCGCCTCAGCGGAGAGCTAGGCGAGCTGCCAGCAGCAGCATCTTCGGCCACTCACGGCCGGCTGCTGCCGCTGCAGGCGCTGAACGTCTCCAGCAACATGTTCACCGGAGATTTTCCATCGAGCTCATGGAAGCTGACGTCAAATCTGGTGGTGCTCAACGCGAGCAACAACAGCTTTAGCGGGCAGGTGCCGTCTTCTTTCTGCCTTGCATCACCATCCTCCTTTGCTGTGCTTGACCTCCAGTACAACAAGTTGAGTGGTGCCATCCCGCCTGCGCTTGGCAATTGCTCCATGCTGAGGGTGCTCAGCATTGGTCATAACAACCTATCCGGGACTATCCCGGATGAACTCTTCAAATCTACCTCCCTGCTAGAGCGCCTCTCCTTTCGCAACGCTGGGTTACGAGGAAGACTTGATGGTGCACACGTGGCCAAGCTCACTCGCTTGGCTGCTCTAGACCTTGGAGAGAACAATTTCACTGGCAAGGTTCCAGAATCCATAGGCCAGCTCAGGAGATTGGAGGAGCTCCTTTTGGACTACAACCAGATGTCTGGGGAGCTGCCACCGAGTCTGTGCAACTGTACAAGCCTCACAGACATTAACCTCAAGAACAACAAGTTTGGTGGAGAGCTCGGCAGTGTCAACTTTGCCACGCTGCAAAATCTAAAACGATTAGATGTTGCAGCAAACAACTTCACTGGTGTGATTCCGGAAAGCATCTACTTCTGCACAAATTTGATGGCACTGCGAGTGTCTAGAAACAATTTCCATGGTGAGCTCTCTCCTAGGATCCTCAACCTCAAGTCCCTCACCTTCCTATCACTTTATTACAACTCCTTCACAAACATCACAAAGGCATTTCAGATCCTAAAGAGGTCCAATAGTATCAGGGCCTTGTTCGTGGGCAAGAACTTCATGCGTGAAGCCATGCCACAGGACGAAACCATGGATGGTTTTGACAATCTGCAAGCTCTTGGAATAGATCACTGCTCGTTAACTGGTAAGATGCCAACATGGGTGTCAAAACTCAAAAACCTGGAGGTATTACTTCTGAACCACAATCGATTGGAAGGACAACTACCAAGCTGGATCAAGGACCTAAACTGTCTCTTATATCTGAACCTATCAAACAACACCCTTTCTGGGAAGATTCCAACGGAACTATTGGATATGACAATGCTTAAATCAATCAAGCCTGCAGCTCATTTGGATCCAAGTTATTTTGCCCTGCCTATTTATATGACTTTTTGGCATCAATACCGCCAGGCTAGTGCCTTCCCTGAAGTGCTGGACTTGAGCAATAATAACTTCACTGGGAGGATCCCTGGAGACATTGGTCAGTTAGAAGCACTCAATACACTCAATCTAAGCTTCAACAGATTGGATGGAGAAATCCCACATTCTCTCTGTAACCTCACGAACCTGCAGGTTCTTGATTTATCCAGCAATCTTCTTACGGGTGAGATCCCGGCGGCTCTGAAAAATTTGCACTTCCTTTCCAAGTTCAATGTCTCTAACAATGACCTGGAAGGGCCTGTTCCAACAGAAGGGCAATTAAGTACATTTCCAAATTCTAGTTTTGATGGCAACCCAAAGCTCTGTGGCTCTATGCTTTCTCATCAGTGTAATCCTAATTATCCTACAGAAGCAGCTCCGACATCCATTATGATCACAAGGGACTGCAGTGAGAAGATCATTTTCGCCGTCGCCTTTGCTGTGTCCTTTGGACTAGGAGTGCTATACGAGCAGTTAGTTCTCTCCACATTTCACTGCTGCTTTCAGTCGTAATTCGTGCTACCTCGTGTATTTGGAACAGGTTGAGCTGAACCCAGCAAAGTTAAGAAACAGCTAGATAGTGGTTCATACCCATGTCCACCTTGTCAAATAATGTCCTCTCACCTTATATATCAATAGCTTGTTCTCAATGCAAGAGGCCCTAGTACTTATGTACTGTATTTATCTTGTTCTCAAGAGGTACTTAGATTACACTAATACCTCGAACTATAACACTATTGTACATGTATTTTGTGTGTTCCATGTCCTACTTTCCCAAATGATCCATTCTTGTGTATGTATTTTGTGTTTCCTCTGACGTTCTTTATTTAACCGTGCGTCAACTGGCCATTTTGTATTTCTCCCTTTTCAATTTTCATAACCATTAACCATCGCTTATGCTAATTTAGAGCTCGAAGAACTTGTATCCAGATCATGGTTTTCACTTTCAGTGAGATTTCGGTGAAATTCACTTAATTTCAGTAAATTCAGTAGACACTGAAATATTACGTTCCAGCTAAAATATTTCAATAATTTCAGTACAACACAGGAATTCAAATATTTTTCAAAATATTTTTTCAAATTTCTAAATTTTTTTTGAATTCAAGTGAATATTTCGGTCATTTGGCTGAAATGGAAACTGAAATCACTGAAATTCACTAAACCATGATCCAGATGCAGTCCTTCGCAAAGAAACAAAATGTGTACTTAGGGTTCGTTTGGCACGGCTCCTCATTAGATGCTTCTTTGGAGGAGTCACTTTTTGCAGCTCCGGTTCTTAGCCAAAAACGGCTTTAGCCCCTCTCTATCACGAGAAAACTGATCCTCCTAAAGTGTCCTGTACGCTTCCTCCCTAGAAGCCACTGCCAGACCGGAGCCATGCTAAACAAGTCTTTTTTTTTGGCGTGAAGTCCTCATAACACACAGGGACTAAAATTTTCCTGAGCTGGGGCAACATTGTTCCTATCAAGGACAATAATGTTGGCTAAAATCTCTATCCTCCATTAGGCCAACCTATCTTTGCTTTTGACAGAATAGTCGTTTTAGTCTCTTAACTATTGCTTGAGGCTCATAGTAGTCCCTGAACTTTCAAAATGGCCATTTTAGTTTTCAAACTCTACATTTAAGCTCAATTTCATCATAGAACCATGCTGATTGCGTGTAGAAGCGTGGTGGTACTCAAAGTAGGCGAGGTAGAAGATGATGGTGTGATGAAGACCATGTCCAAACGGTGGCGATGCCATGTCTAGGGAGGCCGCGGTAGCCAAGGGAGACCTCGGTTTGCAAGAGTGGCGAAGACGACCGGGTGCGGTGTCACTGTATGATGATAATCAAGATAAACAAGGGATAAGCAAGATAAACAACAGAGGTAAACAATCACAAACTACAAAGCTTTGGTATAACCGAGGAAATAAGGTAAACCACAAGGTAAATAAGGTAACCAATCACGAGTGATACACCCTATATGACGATAAGCAAGATAAACAATCACAAGTGACAAAAGTATGGTATGAAATAATTGAGGCACACATACACGAAGATGTATTCTGATGTTCACTTTCTTGGGTGGAAGCTAGTGACCATTGGAGAGGTGTCGGCAACACCAAGTACACTCGACGCCACAAAGTCTCACCTTCTCCTTGAACCTCACACAAAAAGTAGGAGTTCAATCACTGGTGGTTGTCCTTGAGTTGACCACCAAACCTTCACAAACACTTCCCGGAGCTTTCCACACCTTAAAAGCTTCCAGAATGGACTCCTACCGCCTAGGAGTCCCCACAACTCCGAGAGAAGAATTTGGCGAAGCACAAGTAGGGGATCACGATTTTGGCTTGGTAGAAAAGTAGATCCAGGGTTCCTTTTTGATTTCACAAAGTTTTAGCAAGATTGGTTGGAGGGAAAGGGGGGAAGCAAGCCTTGTCAAGGTCAATAATGGGAGGCAACTCTGATCCAAAGTTGGGGTTGTAGGTAGAAGGGGTGGCTTTTATAGCCGCTCCGCCCCACCCACCAAATTCCAAAAATTATCGACATGGACTTAGCAAAAAAGGGTTTTCCCCCGCTTTGTATTCCAAAGCACCAACACCGATCACAGAGCATACGCTGGGGCGAGCAGCACAACAAGCCAAAGAAAAAGAAGAAGAAACAATGCCAACACCGGCAGCTCGACAAAGCGCGGATGACCCACTACCTCTGCGCCCTCTGAAATCTACCCACCACGATCCTAGGCTCCGATCCTCCGCATACCAAACAACACCTCCAGGAAGGAATGCGACGCCGACGACGCTGCTCGCTGGACGTGTCCTAGGGTTTCCCCCGGCACGCGGAGGGTAGAGGGGAATGAAGACCACCGGCACCCTCCAGGGAGGAATGGTGGCACCCGCAGGCGTCACCGCATCGGAGCTGGAAGAACCGGCAAGGATTTCTCCCAACTCCAAACCCCACCGCCCAACCGAATCGGAGCGAACTAGCCAGCTCGCCGCCCACCAGCATGCGCCACCGCGGTCACAACGCCACCCACGCTGTCTCACTGAGATCACCACCACGAGGCCAAGAGAACGATGAGAGGAGGAGTTGGTCGATGGGAGCAGCGGCGCCGTAGCCGCGCGGGAGGGAACCACCTCCTCCGCCGTCGTGCAGGAGGCTCGTGCCTCCGGCACCGTCGCAGTCGCTGTCTGGACGCAGTAGCAGGGCATACCAGGACACCCCTGGCCCGGCCAGGCCCGAATCGGGCCCGCTAAGCCCCACCGGCCACGCTGCAGCAGGGCGGCGCCAGCACCGCCAGCCCCCAACGCCCATCGCCGCTCCCCCGCCTCCTGTAAGCCATGCCACTGACCCACCCCGCCGTCGGCCCACCTAGACCCAGATGGGGCCCGAAGGGCCCAGATCTGGGCCGAGCAGGCGCCGCCTGGCCTCGCCGCCGCGCCACCCCGCCACCAACGGCGACGCCACCGTCCAGCCGATATCCCGCATCGCGCCAGGAAGCCCCGCCGCCACGCCGGACCGCCGCCGCCTAGGGAGCACCCCCCGGCGTCCTCCGCCCCGCGCCGGAGAGCAACCGAGAGGGCAATGGCCGGGGGCCACCGCCACCAGCGTCGCCCGGGCCAGGCACGGCGGCAAACGCCGGTGACGGCGGTGAGGAGGGGTGAGTGAGGGAGAGTTGGCGGAGGAGGAACCGGGGCGCGGCCGGTCACCCGCGGGGGCGACGCGGTCGCGAGAGCCCGAGTCGTTTTAGCTGCCTATTGCTTTTAACTGACTGACTGTCTGTTTTCTCGACATGGACTTACAATCTCAAAGATAAGATCTGGTACAAGTGCAGAGTTATGGTCCATCCAATCGCGAAACCACCAGACCCAAAGATAAAACCCAGAGCTGCGGGGTTTAACTCCGGAGCAATTCAAGAGCTATGGGACAAAACCCGGAGTTCTGGACCTTAGCTTCGCCTTGTCCAGAGAGGCTGGCACAGGGAAACTTAAGGTGAATGTTGTCGTGTAGGTTTATGGTTTGACCTTTGTGGTGGACATATCATATACTTTAGTGATCTAAACGATACTATATTTCTTTACAGAGGGACTATATTTTAATGTTGTGATCCACCAACTTGAACGCCACCTCAACCCCTCTTTCTAGTGTGGCTTTTCCTATACTCAAAGAATCCAAAACCTCTAAAATTACGATGCAAACCCACCTTTTGCCTTTTTATTTTGGTGGGTGGGGGGGGTCTCTAACCTACATACATTTCCTTTCTTGGGACTATGCATATAGATCACTCGATAATCCCAACTAATAATGTATCATCAACACCAAACTACCATTAGGGCTTAGGTGTCCTTTCATACGACTGACGGCCTCCCTATCCACATGAGTTTGTGACAAGTTGACCGGTGTAGGGACGACAGCAATGTCGAAGTAGTCGGCGGCACAATCTGATATATGGTCGGCAAACCAAAATAATTTCTTGTGGAGCGATTGGCGAAGAGAAAAACCGACCATGGTAATAAAGAGACTCAAAGACAGCCAATGAAATTGATCAGCAGATGGACCCTAGCTACGGGTTGCGCTGCCCTAGGTGGAGATCATACAGATCATTCTTTTGGGGCGACATGGCGGGGAAGCTTTGGTGGAGCTAGGTTTAGGATCTTGTAGCTGATATCATGTAAGAATGAATATGGCAGAAGTCGATGTGTATTTTAAGCCCTTGGGCAGTTTATATAGTGTACAAGGCTTGGAGGGAAAGAAGCCTCTCCTAGAGATAAGGTAGTAGATAAATTACAAATCCTATACTACCAAATGCAAACCAGTGCCAATATACTCTTAACACTCACCACCTCGCGCACCTCCTCAGAGAAGGGAGACTCGAGGCATGCCAAGTCCTCCGAGCATGATCCTAGAATGATAGGTTCGGCGAGAACTCACGCTCCTCGGTCATTCGCATAAGCGAGTTGAACTGTCCATAGGATGCATCTGCCATGGGCACATGCTCTGAAACAACCATGGTATCAACGACGAAGCTGTGGATCACATTCTCCAACTTCCGGTCCAGTAGAAAGCATGCTACTGGAAGAATGTCGTATTCGCATCCCCTTCCTACAGAAGTGCGATCTTGGATCGCCGTGGTACACTCCACTCCAGCAAGGCCAGCCTCATTGTGACATTATGTATACACTCTGGCCAGAGTTAATCAAGTTGAAACTGTTTTATGTATGCAACTGGCCACTGCTTGCACGCTGTATTTTTACATACATATAGTTTATGGCGGTATAATGCATTGCAACATTATGTTTACAAAGACATGCTTGTTCGATCGATAACAAAAAAGCAATAGAGAAATCTTTAATATGCCGTCCTCACGCTACTACGGAAAAGTCTATACACAGAACTTTAGCAGTAGCGCATGTTAAAAAAGGGCGCTACTGCTAGACAGCAGTATAGCGCGCGAGAAATAACCGCGCTGCAGATACACATATAGCAGTAGCGCGTCCCTTTGTAAAAGCGCTACTAGAAAAATTCCCACCCCTAAGCCGATCAGCTACACATAGTAGTAGCGCTCTTTTAGAAACAGCGCTGCCGCTAATTTTGTTGTAGCAGAGCGTTTACGTGTAAGGCGCTACTTGATAGAGGCAAAGGTGTCCCGATGTTTCAATGAGATGGTGGTTATCGTTTTCTGTGGGAGTTGACCTTGACGGTCGGACTACGAAAGTGCGAGACGTCGCGCCTTAGCAATCGCTAAACCAACTTCCGAGGGTTATTGACCACGCCGGAGCACGATCAACCTGACCACGAGGGTCTGTTTCCTTCGAGCAAACGAAGAACAAGTAAGAAACTGAGATTGCAATCTGGATATTGCGAATATAAGATGAAAGCTCTATTGATCAAGGTGGGGTTCTGTGACGTCTTGGTCTGGTCGTTGGACACAAACGAAGTACGCGAAGTTGCAGCTATGGCGAACTTTTAATCTAAACAAAACCCAAAGCCTAAACGATGCCCTAAGGGATGTATATATGGAGGAGAGAGGGGGAATTTCGTGGCCCTTGGTGGAGGGGTCCGAAACCAACCCTAACTCTTGTTTCCCCACACATACGGACTCTAAAAATAGCCTATACTTAAGTACTTCGAAAATACATGGGCCTGGCCCAATAATAAGGTGACGCGGCACCTAAAATAGCCTCTGGACGAAATTTATGAAGTAGCATCTTGTATATTTCGTCCCATGCTTCATGCACTCATTATGGTGGCTTCAGAGTCCTGGAGTCATCACTTGTAACTCCGTTCTTGTTCCCCTTGCGCATGTCATCATCTCCATGCTTGAACTTGCTCCAAGGTTCATCTTTCTTGTCCAAGCTAGGCCCTTCATTTGTAAGCAAAACAAATGTATCCAATTTAGGCAGCATCATATTCTCATGAACATTAGAATCGTTACCAAGAAACGGAAGTACCTGATAATTCAATTGGCGTGCGTGAGCTCTAGTAATCGGTCCAGTGTGTATAGCAGCAGGGGCTGTGGGTGTAACAATGGTATTGATGTCCTCATCATCCTCCCTTTCTTGAAATGAAGTCGTCCTCGACGAAAGTTCATCGTCCTCACCCAAATAAGGCTTCAAATCTGTAATGTTAAAAGTGGGACTAACCCCAAAATCTGCAGACAGCTCAAGTTTATATGCATTATCATTTATTTTCTCTAACACCTTAAAAGGACCATCAGCACGTGGCATTAGTTTTGATTTGCGCAAATTAGGAAATCTATCCTTACGCAAATGTAACCAGACAAGATCTCCAGGTGCAAACACAACATGTTTTCTACCCTTATCTCCAGCAAGTTTATATTTAGCATTCATACGCTCAATGTTTTCCTTAGTTAACTCATGCATTTTAAAATAAATTCAGCACGTTCTTTAGTATCAAAATTAACCTTCTCCGAAGATGGAAGAGGCAACAAATCAATAGGTGCACGAGGTAGGAAACCATACACAATTTCAAAAGGGCACATCTTAGTAGTAGAATGCAATGAATGATTATAAGCAAATTCAATATAAGGCAAACATTCTTCCCACATTTTCTTGTTATTCTTCAAAACATCCCTAAGCATAGTAGACAATGTTCTATTGACTACTTCAGTTTGTCCATCAGTTTGGGGGTGACAAGTAGTACTAAAAAGCAGCTTAGTCCCCAACTTAGCCCATAAACATCTCCAAAAGTGGCTAAGAAATTTAGTATCACGATCTGAAACAATAGTATTTGGCACACCATGCAAGCTAATAATTTCATGAAAGAACAAATCAGCAACATTAACAGCATCATTGCTTTTATGACATGGTATAAAGTATGCCATTTTCGAGAACCTATCCACGACAACAAATATGCTATCTCTCCCCTTCTTTGTTCGAGGTAAACCTAAAACAAAGTCCATAGATATATCCTCCCAAGGAACACTAGGTACAGGCAAAGGCATATATAAACCATGAGGATTGAGTCGTGACTTAGCTCTTTGACATGTAGTGCAGCGAGCAACAAGACGCTCAACATCCCGTCTCATCTTTGGCCAAAAGAAATGTGTAGCAAGTATATCCTCCGTCTTCTTGACGCCAAAGTGTCCCATTAATCCTCCTCCATGCGCCTCCTGCAACAACAAAAGATGAACGGAGCTAGCTGGAATGCATAGCTTATTAGCACGAAACACAAATCCATCGTTAAGAATGAACTTGTTCCAAGTTCTCCCTTCCTTACAATTCTGCAATACATCTTTAAATTCAGCATCATGAACATATTGATCTTTGATGGTCTCCAAACCAAATATTTTAAACTCAAGTTGTGAAAGCATAGTATAACGACGAGACAAGGCATCAGCAATAACATTTTCTTTACCCTTCTTGTGTTTAATGACATAAGGGAAAGTCTCAATGAATTCAACCCATTTAGCATGTCTACGGTTCAGTTTTGCTTGACTTTTAATGTGTTTCAAAGATTCATGATCAGAATGTATAACAAATTCCTTGGGCCATAAATAATGTTGCCATGTTTCTAAGGTCCGAACAAGAGCATATAATTCTTTATCATAAGTAGAATAGTTCAGACTAGGCCCACTCACTTTTTCAGAAAAGTATGCAACAGGTTTTCCATCTTGTAATAACACACCTCCTAATCCAATTCCACTAGCATCACATTCAAGCTCAAAAGTCTTATTGAAATTAGGAAGTTGGAGTAAAGGAGCATGTGTCAACTTATCTTTCAATACCGTGAAGGCTTCTTCCTGTGCGGTACCCCAAACAAAAGGCACATCCTTCTTTATAAGCTCGTTGGGAGGTGCAGCAATGGTGCTAAAATCTCTCACAAAATGCCGATAGAAACTAGCGAGGCCAAGGAAACTCCTCACTTGTCTGACCGTTTTGGGCTGCGGCAAACTCTCAATAGCTTCAATCTTGGCTTTATCAACTTCAATTCCCTGTGGAGTAACAACATAGCCAAGAAAAGATACTCGGTCGGTGCAAAAGGTGCACTTTCCAAGGTTACCAAACAAACGTGCATCACGTAGAGCAATAAAAACAGCACGTAAATGTTCCAAATGTTTCTCCAAAGATTTGCTATAAATCAATATGTCATCAAAGTAAACTACCACAAATCGTTCAATGAAAGCATGTAAAACTTCGTTTATTAACCTCATGAAAGTACTAGGTGCATTAGTTAACCCAAAAGGCATGACTAACCACTCATATAATCCAAACTTAGTTTTAAATGTTGTTTTCCATTCATCTCCCAATTTCATACGAATTTGATGGTATCCACTACGCAAATCAACTTTGGAGAATATTGTAGAGCCACTCAATTCATCAAGCATATCATCTAGCCTAGGAATAGGATGACGATAACAAATAGTAATATTATTAATGCCTCTACAATCAACGCACATACGCAACGTACCATCCTTTTTCGGCACTAAAATGATAGGAACAGCACAAGGACTAAGGGATTCGCGTATATAACCTTTGTCGAGCAGTTCTTGTACTTGATGCATAATCTCCTTCGTCTCCTCTGGATTGGTACGGTATGGTGCATGGTTGGGTAATGATGCACCGGGAATTAAGTCCATTTGATGCTCAATCCCTCGAATAGATGGTAATCCCGGTGGCACGTCTTGTGGAAAGACGTCAGCGAACTCCTGCAAAATGTTAGTGATAGCAGGAGGCAAAGAGGAAGGCACGTCCTCGAATGAAAATAATGCCTCTTTGCACACAAAAGCATAGCAAACAGATTTGCTAAAATCTAGATCATCAATATCAGATTTGGTGGCAAGTAAACATGCACTTTTCAATTTAATTTCAGAAGCAACACTAGATTGTTTATTATTAGTAGGCTGCATTTGTTGCTCAAATTCTTTTGCCACAATCTGATTTTCACTCTTATTTTTCTCCTATTTTGCTTTATTAGCTCTATTAATATCATCTTTCAAAATGGAATCAGGAGTCATAGGAAGCAAAGTAATATTTTTATCCTTATGAACAAGAGTATACTGATTGTTTCTACCATGGTGTACAGAATTTTTATCAAATTGCCATGGTCTACCAAGTAATAAGGAACATGCTTGCATAGGTACCACATCACAATCAACATAATTAGCATATGTAGAGATACTAAAATACACACGAACAGTACGTGTTACCTTAACCTTGCCGCTGTTGTTGAACCATTGGATGTAGTAAGGATGTGGATGTGGTCTTGTGGTGAGAGATAACTTCTCCACCATCTCCGTGCTAGCCAAGTTATTGCAGCTCCCTCCATCTATGATGACGCGAACAGAACGTTCCTTCACAACTCCCTTTGTATGGAACAAATTATGCCTCTGATTTTGCTCAGCTTGTGTAACCTGCACACTCAAAACACGTTGAGCAACTAAACATTCATTCCTGTCAGCATCTTCAGCAGCCATGTATTGCGTCTCATGATCAGAATCATCTCCACCGTGTTCTTCACGTGTAATAAGAGCCAAAGTCTCCTCATCATAGTCACTAGCGGACTCATACCCACCATCCTCAGTAGCAATCATCACACGCTGAGATTGGCATTCTCTCGCAAAATGTCCTCTTCCCTTACAACGACGACAAATAATATCACTTGTGTGCCCTGTTGATGCCATGGAAGAAGAAGAGCTCTGCGCAGGTCCAGCAGGTGTGCTCTTGGCAGATAGTGGTGGTTGTGCCTGCTTTCTTGTATCACGGCTGGAGGTGGCACCTGATGGAGGTGCTGGTGGAGTGGAAGTAGAGGATGCACATGGTGTCCATGATGAAGATCGACCTGCAGAAAAGTTAGTTCGCGCCAATGCCTGTCGATCCTGCACTTCACGTTCAGCTTTACAAGCAAGATGGAATAAACGAGTGATATTATTATACTCCTTATACTCTAGGATGGTCTTAATCTCTCTATTTAATCCACCCATAAAACATGCAAGTATAGCTTCATTCTCCTCAACAATACCACATCTAATCATGCCAGTTTGTAATTCCTGATAATATTCTTCTACAGAGTTTTTTCCTTGTCTTAAACGCTGCAATTTTTGAAGTAATTCACGTTGATAATATGGTGGAACCCAACGAGTACGCATAGCAGTTTTCAAAGCAGCCCAAGTAGCTGGAATAGGATATAATCTACAATGCTCAGACCACCAAACACATGCAAAACTAGTGAATGCACAAACAGCAGTAGGAACACATCTCTCCTCGGGATATTGTAAACATGTAAATCGTTGTTCAGTTTCTAACTCCCAAGTAAGATATATATCAGGAACATATCTACCCTCAAATGGTGGAATATTCAATTTTAGTTTAGGGAGATGGTCATGATCTCATCCCTGAGGGTGAGCCCTACCATTGCCATTATTTGCATGTGGATGACCTGGTGGTTGCTGTGCTGGTGGTGGCACGTAGTTCTGATTTTGATCAACCTCATCCTCGTAATCGCCGGCAAAATCATCCTCCTCCGCATCAGCAGCAGGAGCCACAGAAGTATCAACAGCAGCACCAACAGTTTGGCCAGGTGCAAGAGGGAGACGGCTCGCTCGGCGGAGGGCTGTTTCACGATGTGTAGGCAGTCCTCGTTGTTGTTGTTGTAGAGGTGCGTTAGGTGCAGCCGGTGGTGGTGGTGGAAGACGCGCGAGCAATTCATTGAACCTGTTATCGAGCTTTGTTTCGAACGTCTTCTCCATGCCATCTATCTTCTCCATGGCCTCTTCAAATCTGTTTAGCACATCTTGCACCAGTCCACTTATCATTTGCTGAAATTTATCATGCAACTCCTTATTCGTCATGTTCTCCCAGTCAGTCTCGTCGGCTTGTGATCCTGCCATGGTTAGCAACAATAGAAACACACAAGAATATGATCCTACAGAATACTAACAAGAGGTGGTGGTGGTGTCACAAATCTGTCAAGCCAATCTCAAATTCTTACCAGTTCTTACCCAGCAGCAGGCGGTGATCGGCAACCGTCATAGTCAAAACTCTCAAAGCTTGGATAGAGCGATTACCAGGGAGAGTCAAACGCACGACGTAGATGTATGTGGAACTGGGAAGGCTTATAATATGGTAGCAAACAGGGTCAGCAATAATCAATTCAGAGATGCAAAGTTGAATAAACGCTCAACGACGGTACTGTGCTGGTCCTAGGCTAGACCGTGCTAGGGACGCGAGCCTAGAACACTAACAAAATCACGACACTGCACGTAAACAATGGAGGAGCACACTCTGATTTTTTTTCTTTTTTTTCACTTTTTTTTGCACATTTTTTTGCTCCGCAACAAATTTTTCTCGAAAAAGTCTACAAATGGTCTAAAAACTGCCTAGCCAGAATTTTCCAGACTTAGTTTTTTTAGTTTGGAACTATTTTTTCTTCTGCGGGTAGCACGGAATCTTGGGAGTCCTTATTTTTCTTCTGCGGGTAGCACAGAATCTTAGGAGTCCTACTCTCTCATGACTCGGAGCATGGCGTGATCTAGAACTCGAAAACAAGCAACAAATACTGGACACAGACTAGGACTGGTGGCGGAGATGAATCTGGTGGAACTCGGACTGTGGTGGTATATCTAGACTCGGATTGGTGGTGGAATATGGCGATGGTATATCTGGACTCGGATTGGTGGTGGTATATGGAGATGGTATATGTGGACTCGGATTGGTGGTTGTATATGGCAGCGGCGATGTATATGGTGGGGTGGTGGTATATGGTAATGAGGATGACGATGGTGCGGCGGTGGCGTGACAACCTGTGAACAGAACTCGAAACTCTAAAGGACTAGACGCTAAGACCAGCAACTTGACACGACGATGCAACCGCAAATTCAACAAAGCAAATACAGAAAAGATTATGCAAAGGCTCAGATTGGTTCGGATAGGATGAACTAACCCTAATTTTTTTGGCTTTTTCGTGGACTGTAGGTTTGAAGAACAGACTCGAACTAATCTACTAAAAACTGTAAAATCTCACCGAGCAACCTGAAAATCTGATACCACTTGATAGAGGCAAAGGTGTCCCGATGTTTCGATGAGATGGTGGCTATCGTTTTCTGTGGGAGTCGACCTTGACGATCCGACTACGAACGTGCGAGACGTCGCGCCTTAGCAATCGCTAAACCAACTTCCGAGGGGTTATTGACCACGCCGGAGCACGATCAACCTGACCACGAGGGCCTGTTTCCTGCGAGCAAACGAAGAACAAGCAAGAAACTGAGATTGCAATCTGGATAGTGTGAATATAAGATGAAAGCTTTATTGATCAAGGTGGGGTTCTATGACGTCTTGGTCTGGTCGTTGGACACAAACGAAGTACGCGAAGTTGCAGCTATGGCGAACTTTTAATCTAAACAAAACCCAAAGCCTAAACGATGCCCTAAGGGATGTATATATGGAGGAGAGAGGGGGAAATTTCATGGCCCTTGGTGGAGGGGTCCGAAACCAACCCTAACTCTTGTTTCCCCACACATACGGACTCTAAAGATAGCCTATACTTAAGTACTTCGAAAATACATGGGACTGACCCAATAATAAGGTGACGCAACACCTAAAATAGCCTCTGGACGAAATTTATGAAGTGGCATCTTGTATATTTCGTCCCATACTTCATGCACTCATTATGGTGGCTTCAGAGTCCTGGAATCATCACTTGTAACTCCGTTCTTGTTCCCCTTGCGCATGCCATCATCTCCATGCTTGAACTTGCTCCAAGGTTCATCTTTCTTGTCCAAGCTAGGCCCTTCATTTGTAAGCAAAACAAATGTATCCAATTTAGGTTGCATCATATTCTCATGAACATTAGAATCGTTACCAAGAAACGAATGTACCTGATAATTCAATTGGCGTGCGCGAGCTCTAGTAATCGGTCCAGTGTGTATACCAGCAGGGGCTGTGGGTGTAACAATGGTATTGATGTCCTCATCACTACTGGAAACAAAAATAAAATAAAATCAAAAACAAGTACAAAAGTAAATGAAAATGAAAGAATAGAAAAAGGAGAAAGTAAAAAATAAAACGTAAATAAAATATAAAGCCATGTATAGCAGTAGTGTGGGACGACAGGTAGCGCCTTATCAGTAGCGCGTCGTCCCGCGCTACTGATAGGCAAAATATCCGCGCTACTGCTAGGGTTTTCCCTAGTAGTGTCATGTCCACCCTGGAGGCCTGTAATTCTTTTTTGAAAAGAAGGCTTACCTCGGGCATATGCATCAATCGATGCATGCAGCCATATTATTAAAATCAAAACAAGGTCTTAAGTACCATGGAATCTCAAAATCTGAGCAAGAAAGATAAACATAACTCCACACTCGGCGAGAAAGCGCCACATTCGGCTATAAAAAACAGGCTATGATGCCTGCACACCTAGCCTATTATTAGCTCGCCATCCAAATCGGCTGAAGATAGCCCGTGCAACCGTCTCCCATCAGCTGCACCCAATTAATAACCATAAGCTCCCTGTAGTCCGCATGAGTGAGTAACGACCACATACGGATCCAGGCTGGAGCTCTGTAGATAACCTGCAAAAAAATTAGTGAATTTTGTCCCATTAAAAATCATATCATTTCGAGTGTTCCAGATAGCCCATAATAGTGCACATATCCCTATCTGAATATGTTTAGCTGTGTGCATGTCTACTCCATTAAGCCACGTCCCAAATAACGTGTTTATACTCATTGGAGGATTAACGTTAAAAGCTATATGGATGGATCGCCATAACAGTTTTGTAAGTGGACATTCGAGAAAAGGTGTTTAATTGTCTCATTTTGATCACAAAAACAACATCTAGATTGACCGACCCAATTCCTTTTCATCAGATTATCTTTGGTCAAGATGACTCCTCTGTGGACAAACCACATAAAGATCTTCATGCGGAGTGGAACTTTAATTTTCCATGTGTGTAAAGACCTCGACAATGGCCCGGAATCAATTATGTCCAAATACATGGATTTGACAGAGAATACTCCATTCGTGGTTAATTTCCAACTAATTGTATCCGCCTGATCTGAAAGTTGAACATCCATCAACCTACATACCAGGTGTAACCAAGCATTCCAACGTTCCCCTACAAGAGATCTCCTAAATTGGATATTAAGTGGCACTGAGTTTAATACTGTGGTGACATAATCTTCCTTACGTTACACAATATTATATAGAGATGGGTATTCTAAGGCCAGGGGCGTCTCCCCTAGACGAGTGTCCTCCGAGAACCTGGTAGAAGTACCACTACCAATTAGGAACTTCACCCGCTGAAAGAAAGTTACTTTTGTCTTCATTAACCCTTTCCAAAAGGGTGAGTCTGTTGGTCTTGCATTCACCTGGGCCGAAGTCTTACTATGAAGGTATTTATTCCGCAAGATTTGTACCCACATGCCTTCGGTCTCCGTCGATAATCTGTATAACCATTTGCTAAGCAAACACCTATTCCTTACCTATAAATTCTCGATCCCTAACCTTTTTTGCATGGTAATACGTGTCTCATTTAAATCAGAAAGAACAAAGTACAAGTCACGTAAAGACCGACATGACAAAACTGAAAAGATAGCAGAACATCTCTGAGCTTGACACCAACGCCCGTCACCTGCCTCCGGCACCACCACAGCAGCCACCGAAGGAAATAATGACGAATCACCTCCTCACCCGAGCTCGACACGGCTCCATCGCTGATATGCAGCTTTGCAGACCTCCAAGGTGGCTCACTAAAAGTGAAGCCCTTACCGTTGAATGAATCAGACCGGGGCAACACCCTGGACACGCCATCAAACTCCAGATCTGGCACCCCACCACGACTAAAACACCGAAGGAGGAAGCCATATCTTCCATCCACGAACCACGAGCCCAGCACATGCTCCGTCTTCCAGATATCGTCGATGCACACCACAATCTGCATCCGCTCCTGGACTACCTCCCAAGCTCCGCGCCGACGCTAGAGCAAACGCCGTCCACACGAGAGAGTAAAAGCAATCCACACGCGTGGATCCGGCGACCCCCCCTCACCACCGACGACCGAGGTCGTCGGCGGAGGGGAGCCGCCGGAGAGCGGCGTTGGAAGATCGGCCTCCCCTGGTGGCGGCTAGGGTTCCAGCCGCCAGGGACGAGAGGAAACAGGAAAGAGTAAGCTTGGCCTCTTGGATGGTGATAACAGCCCCCCGTTCTCGATCCCTACCCTGCCCTGGTCTTTGGGTCTACACATAATATCCCATCTAGCCAGTCTATATTTCTCTTGGCCTCGTCGCTTTGCCAGAAGAAACGGGATCTGTAGAAGTCCAATCTTTTCCGTACCCCTACCGGTACTTCAAAGAAAGATAGGAAGAACATTGGCAAACTCGTCAAATCCGAGTTAATCAACACCAGCCTTCCTCCGTAAGACATGAGCTTGCCCTTCCAGTAGCTCAACTTTTTTTCAAATCTATCTTCTATACATTTCCATTCTTTGTTCATTAAGCGTCTATGGTGAATTAGGATCCCTAGATAACTAAAGGGTAGGGATCCCATTTCACAACCTAATAAGCTTTTGTAATTATCCTGTTCTTTTTTAGCTCTCCCAAAGCAGAACAGTTCGCTTTTATTGAAATTGATTTTGAGCCCGGACAATTGCTCGAAAAGGCATAAAATAAGCTTCATATTCCTAGCTTTTGCAAGATTGTGTTCCATGAAAATAATAGTATCATCTGCGTATTGTAAGACGGAGACACCCCCCTCTACAAGATGGGGAATGAGACCTCCTACTTGGCCACTCTCTTTAGCCCGACTAATAAGTACTGCCAACATATCCTCTACGATATTAAACAACATAGGAGACATGGAGTCTCCCAGTCTTAGTCCCTTACGAGTCTGGAAATAATGACCGGTGTCATCATTGACCTTTATCCCGACACTGCCTTTCTGTATGAATGAATCCACTTGAGACCTCCAGGTTTCATTGAATCCCTTCATACGTAAGGCTTGCTGTAGGAAGGGCCATTTGATCTTATCATACGCTTTTTCAAAATCCACTTTGATGATAACCCAATCGAGTTTCTTTGAGTGGATTTCGTGTAATGTTTCATGTAGGACTACCACCCCTTCAAGGATTTGTCGTCCTGGCATGAAAGCAGTTTGAGTGGGTTGCACAACCGAATGTGCAAACTGCGTCAACCTATTCGTGCCAACCTTTGTAAAGATCTTAAAGCTTACATTGAGAAGACAAATGGTCTAAACTACTCAATGCAAATGGCTTCCACCTTCTTTGGCAACAAAGTTATTGTTCCAAAATTGAGGTGGAACAAATTTAGGTGGCCTTCAAATAAATCATGGAACATAGGCATGAGATCACTCTTTATGATATGCCAACATCTTTGATAGAATTCAGCCGGGAACCCGTCTGGCCCGGGCGCTTTATTATGTTTCATTTGTGTTATGTCATCGAACACCTCTTTCTTAGTGAACGGGGCAGACAACACCTCATTCTCTTCTAAGTTGAGTTGTAGTATTGTGACGCCCCAAGACCGACGCTCTAGATGCCTTCCATGTTTTCGTTGTCGGCGTGTGTTTTATTTGTTTGTTGCATTTCATCATGGCATCATCCGCATTGCATCGGCACTCGTTGCCATCATTTTTTTTAAACTTGCATCCGCCCGTAGTTGTCGCGTCCCCTGCCTTCGTTGACCGTTCCAAGTCCCATCGGGTTTTCGCTTCCCTCTTGACCGTGACCGCCTAACCCCCTTTGCGTGCGTGTCCGAAACTTTCCCGAACTCGATCCGGGCGGTCGTGACCGTTGGGTCCGGGTCATCCCCAAACATCCCAAAAATATCATCGTTTTATTTAATGGACTCCCTAGCATATTTATTCTCGTCCATCAGATTTCGATCGGAAGATCCAAACTTCCCTCCTTGCCATATATATAGTCCACCACTAGTCTAATTTGAGACCAAACCCTAAAACCTAGGGGATCTGTCCCATCCATTCCGTGTCCGCCGCCGCCACCAACTCACCATCTACCTCGGGATCCCTCCCAATCCTGAATCCACCAATCAACAACCCCCTCCATCCACCAGCGCCTCCTCTGCTCGATCCCGAGGGGATCACGAGCAGCTCGCCACCGGCTGCAAGCAGCAGCACCACCAGGACCCCGTCGCCCCTTCCCCTCTTCTTCTCCTCCGTCCCTCCTCCTCTGGTTCTCTCCCTCGTCTCTCATGCCTCTCCCTCTCTGTACCAGGAACAACCATGGTTGGCCGCAGCTCCCTCGCCGCCGTTTGCACCAGGCCCAGACGGGAGACGGACGGATCCGTCCTCCCGCGTCCACCCCCGCGTCCCGCTCGTCCCGGAGCTCCATTGCTTCGCCAAGTCTAACGCCGTGGGCGCCTCCTCTGCCCGACCCCGTCTCTGTCTCGATTTCGCCATGGTCATCTGTCCAGGGAGATGAGCCGCGCCGCCCTGTTCACCTGCGCCCTCGGGTCGCCTCTGCGTCGTCCTCACCGCCCGCTGGTGAGCTCCTTGCGCCGCCTTCGGGCCCTTTCTTTTCCATGCATCGCGCCACTGCTGACTTCTCCACCTCGCCGTCGTTTTGCTGCAGGTGCCGAGGCCGTCGCCTCCTTAGTTCGTCGCGCCGCCTCCAGGCCCTTCCTGGCCGGATCCAGCCATCGCGTTGTGATACGTCCATTTTGCATCATGCTTTTATATCGATAGTTATTGCATTATGGGCTATTATTACACGTTATGTCACAATACTTATGCCTATTCTCTCTTATTTTACAAGGTTTACATAAGGAGGGAGAATGCCGGCAGCTGGAATTCTGGGCTAGAAAAGGAGCAAATATTAGAGACCTATTCTGCACAACTCCAAAAGTCATGAAACTCCACAAAAGTTATTTTTGGAAATAATAAAAAATATTGAGCGGAAGAAGTATGCCAGAGGGGGACCCACCTGGCCACGAGGGTGGGGGGCGCGCCCTACCCCCCAGGGCGCGCCCCCTGCCTCGTGGGCCCCCTGTTGGCTCTCCGGTGGCCATCTTCTGCTATATGATGTCTTTCGTCGAGGAAAAAATCATAAGCAACCTTTCGGGACAAGACTCCGCCGCCACGTGGAGGAACCTTGGCGGAACCAATCTAGGGCTCCGGCAGAGCTGTTCTGTCGGGGACACTTCCCTCCGGGAGGGGGAAATCATCGTCATCGTCATCACCAATGCTCCTCTCATCAGGAGAGGGCAATCTCCATCAACATCTTCACCAGCACCATCTCCTCTCAAAACCCTAGTTCATCTCTTGTATCCAATTCTTGTCTCCAAGTCCGAGATTGGCATTAGTAGGTTGCTAGTAGTGTTGATTACTGCTTGTAGTTGATGCTAGTTGGTTTACTTTGTGGAAGATCATATGTTCAGATCCTTTATGCATATTAATACCCCTCTGATTATGAACATGAATATGCTTTGTGAGTAGTTACGTTTGTTCCTGAGGACATGGGAGAAGTCTTGCTATTAGTAGTCATGTGAATTTGGTATTCGTTCGATATTTTGATGAGATGTATGTTGTCTAGCCTCTAGTGGTGTTATGTGAACGTCGACTACATAACACTTCACCATTATTTGGGCCTAGAGGAAGGCATTGGGAAGTAATAAGTAGATGATGGGTTGCTAGAGTGACTGAAGCTTAAACCCTAGTTTATGTGTTGCTTCGTAAGGGGCTCATTTGGATCCATATGTTTCATGCTATGGTTAGGTTTACCTTAATACTTTTGTTGTAGTTGCGGATGCTTGCAATAGAGGTTAATCATAAGTGGGATGTTTGTTCAAGTAAGAACAGCACCCAAGCACCGGTCCGCCCACATATCAAATTATCAAAGTACCAAACGCGAACCATATGAACGTGATGAAAACTAGCTTGACGATAATTCACATGTGTCCTCGGGGGCGCTTTTCTCTATTTAAGAGTTTTTCAGGCTTTTCCTTTGCTACAAAAAGGATTGGGCCACCTTGCTGCACTTTATTTACTTTTGTTACTTGTTGCTCGTTACAAATTATCCTATCACAAAACTATCTGTTACCACTTATTTCAGTACTTGCAGAGAATACCTTGTTGAAAACCGCTTATCATTTCCTGCTGCTCCTCGTTGGGCAATAATAAAGTTATTATTTTATTTCCTTATATCATGATAAATGTTTATTATTCATGCTAGAATTATATTAACCGGAAACATAATACTTGTGTGAATACATAGACAAACTAAACGTCACTAGTATGCCTCTACTTGACTAGCTCGTTAATCGAAGATGGTTATGTTTCCTAACCATAGACATGTGTTGTCATTTGATTAACGGGATTACATCATTAGGAGAATGATGTGATTGACATGACCCATTCTATTAGCTTAGCACCTGATCGTTTAGTATGTTGCTATTGCTTTCTTCATGACTTATACATGTTCCTATGACTATGAGATTATGCAACTCCCGTTTGCCGGAGGAACACTTTGTGTGCTACCAAACGTCACAACGTAACCGGGTGATTATAAAGGAGCTCTACAGGTGTCTCCAAAGGTACATGTTGGGTTGGCATATTTCGAGATTAGGATTTGTCACTCCGATTGTTGGAGAGGTATCTCTGGGCCCTCTCGGTAATGCACATCACATAAGCCTTGCAAGCATTGCAACTAATGAGTTAGTTGCGAGATGATGTATTATGCAACGAGTAAAGAGACTTGCCGGTAACGAGATTGAACTAGGTATTGAGATACCGACGATCGAATCTCGGCAAGTAACATACCGATGACAAAGGGAACAACATATGTTGTTATGCGGTCTGACCGATAAAGATCTTCATAGAATATGTAGGAGCCAATATGAGCATCCAGGTTCCGCTATTGGTTATTAACCAGAGACGTGTCTCGGTCATGTCTACATTGTTCTCGAACCCGTAGGGTCCGCACGCTTAACGTTACGATGACAGTTCCATTATGAGATTATATATTTTGATGTACCGAAGTTTGTTCGGAGTCCCGGATGTGATGCCGGACATGACGAGGAGTCTCAAAATGGTCGAGACATAAAGATTGATATATTGGATGGCTATATTCGTACACCGGAAGTGTTCCGGAGAAGTTTTGGATAAAACCAGAATACCGGGGGGTTACCGGAACCCCCCCCCCCCCCCGGGGGGGGGGGGTTAATGGGCCTCATGGGCCCAAAGTGGAGAAGAGGAGGGCCGGCCAGGGCAGGCCGCGCACCCCTCCCCCTCTAGTCCGAATTGGACAAGGAGGGGGGGCGGCGCCCCCCCCTTTCCTCCTCTCCTCTCTCCCTTCCTTCCCCCTCTCCTAGTTGGACAAGGAAAAGGAGGGAGTCCTACTCCCGGTAGGAGTAGGACTCCTCCCTGGAGCGCCTCCTCCTGGCCGGCCGCCCCTCCCCCTTGCTCCTTTATATACGGGGGTAGGGGGGCACCTCTAGACACACAAGTTGATCTTCGTGATCATTCTCTTAGCCGTGTGCGGTGCCCCCTCCCCCATACTCCTCGATAATATTGTAGCGGTGCTTAGGCGAAGCCCTGCGACGGTAGAACATCAAGATCGTCACCACGCCGTCGTGCTGACGGAACTCTTCCCCGACACTTTGCTGGATCGGAGTCCGGGGGTCGTCATCGAGCTGAACGTGTGCTAGAACTCGGAGGTGCCATAGTTTCGGTGCCTGATTGGTCGGGTCGCGAAGACATACGACTACATCAACCGCGTTGTCATAACGCTTCCGCTTTCGGTCTACAAGGGTACGTGGACAACACTCTCCCCTCTCGTTGCTATGCATCACCATGATCTTGCGTGTGCGTAGGAAATTTTTTGAAATTACTACGTTCCCCAACAGTGGCATCCGAGCCTAGGTTTTATGTGTTGATGTTATATGCACGAGTAGAACACAAGTGAGTTGTGGGCGATATAAGTCATACTGCTTACCAGCATGTCATACTTTGGTTCGGCGGTATTGTTGGATGAAGTGGCCCGGACCAACATTACGCGTACGCTTACGCGAGACTGGTTCTACCGACGTGCTTTGCACACAGGTGGCTGGCGGGTGTCAGTTTCTCCAACTTTATTTGAACCGAGTGTTGCTACGCCTGGTCCTTGCGAAGGTTAAAACAGCACCAACTTGACAAACTATCGTTGTGGTTTTGATGCGTAGGTAAGATTGGTTCTTGCTTAAGCCCGTAGCAGCCACGTAAAACTTGCTACAAACAAAGTAGAGGACGTCTAACTTGTTTTTGCGGGGTATATTGTGATGTGATATGGTCAAGACATGATGCTAAATTTTATTGTATGAGATGATCATGTTTTGTAACCGAGTTATCGGCAACTGGCAGGAGCCATATGGTTGTCGCTTTATTGTATGCAATGCAATCGCCCTGTAATGCTTTACTTTATCACTAAGCGGTGGCGATAGTCGTAGAAGCATAAGATTGGCGAGACGACAACGATGCTACGATGGAGATCAAGGTGTCGCGCCGGTGACGATGGTGATCATGATGGTGCTCCGAAGATGGAGATCACAAGCACAAGATGATGATGGCCATATCATATCACTTATATTGATTGCATGTGATGTTTATCTTTTATGCATCTTATCTTGCTTTGATTGACGGTAGTATTATAAGATGATCCATCACTAAATTATCATAGTAAAAGTGTTCTCCCTGAGTATGCACTGTTGCAAAAGTTCTTCGTGCTGAGACACCACGTGATGATCGGGTGTGATAGGCTCTACGTTCAAATACAACGGGTGCAAAATAGTTGCACACGCAGAATACTCAGGTTTAACTTGACGAGCCTAGCATATAAAAGATATGGCCTCGGAATACGGAGACCGAAAGGTCGAGCGTGAATCATATAGTAGATATGATCAACATAGTGATGTTCACCATTGAAACTACTCCATCTCACGTGATGATCGGACATGGTCTAGTTGATTTGGATCACGTGATCACTTAGAGGATTAGAGGGATGTCTATCTAAGTGGGAGTTCTTTAGTAATATGATTAAATGAACTTAAATTTATCATGAACTTAGTACCTGATAGTATCTTACTTGTTTATGTTTGATTGTAGATAGATGGCCCGTGCTGTTGTTCCGTTGAACTTTAATGCATTCCTTGAGAAAGCAAAGTTGAAAGATGATGGTAGCAATTACACGGACTGGGTCCGTAACTTGAGGATTATCCTCATTGCTGCACAGAAGAATTACGTCCTGGAAGCACCGCTGGGTGCCAGGCCTGCTGTTGATCCAACTGACGACGTTAAGAACGTCTGGCAGAGCAAAGCTGATGACTACTCGATAGTTCAATGTGCCATGCTACTCAAAATGTCTGGGTATAATAATCACTTGATTCAATTGGGAGTTAATCTTCCAGATGATTGCGTCATTGACAGAATTCTCCAATCAGTTCCACCTAGCTACAAGAGCTTCGTGATGAACTATAATATGCAAGGGATGGATAAGACAATTCCCGAGCTCTTCGCAATGCTGAAAGCTGCGGAGGTAGAAATCAAGAAGGAGCATCAAGTGTTGATGGTCAACAAGACCACTAGTTTCAAGAAAAATGGCAAAGGGAAGAAGAAGGGGAACTTCAAGAAGAACAGCAAGCAAGTTGCTGCTCAGGAGAAGAAACCCACATCTGGACCTAAGCCTGAAACTGAGTGCTTCTACTGCAAGCAGACTGGTCACTGGAAGCGGAACTGCCCCAAGTATTTGGCGGATAAGAAGGATGGCAAGGTGAACAAAGGTATATGTGATATACATCTAATTGATGTGTACCTTACTAGAGCTCGCAGTAGCACCTGGCTATTTGATACTGGTTCTGTTGCTAATATTTGCAACTCGAAACAGGGACTACGGATTAAGCGAAGATTGGCTAAGGACGAGGTGACGATGCGCGTGGGAAATGGTTCCAAAGTCGATGTGATCGCAGTCGGCACGCTACCTCTACATCTACTTCGGGATTAGTATTAGACCTAAATAATTGTTATTTGGTGCCAGCGTTGAGCATGAACATTATATCTGGATCTTGTTTGATGCGAGACGGTTATTCATTTAAATCAGAGAATAATAGTTGTTCTATTTATATGAGTAATATCTTTTATGGTCATGCACCCTTGAAGAGTGGTCTATTCTTATTAAATCTCGATAGTAGTGACACACATATTCATAATGTTGAAGCCAATAGATGCAGAGTTGATAATGATAGTGCAACTTATTTGTGGTACTGCCGTTTGGGTCATATCGGTGTAAAGCGCATGAAGAAACTCCATACTGATGGGCTTTTGGAACCACTTGATTATGAATCACTTGGTACTTGCGAACTGTGCCTTATGGACAAGATGACCAAAACACCGTTCTCCGGTACTATGGAGAGAGCAACAGATTTGTTGGAAATCATACATACAGATGTATGCGGACCGATGAATGTTGAGGCTCGTGGCGGATATCGTTATTTTCTCACCTTCACAGATGACTTAAGCAGATATGGGTATATCTACTTAATGAAACATAAGTCTGAGACATTTGAAAAGTTCAAAGAATTTCAGAGTGAAGTTGAAAATCATCGTAACAAGAAAATAAAGTTTCTACGATCTGATCGTGGAGGAGAATATTTGAGTTATGAGTTTGGTGTACATTTGAAACAATGCGGAATAGTTTCGCAACTCATGCCACCCGGAACACCACAGCGTAATGGTGTGTCCGAACATCGTAATCATACTTTTACTAGATATGGTGCGATCTATGATGTCTCTTACTGATTTACCGCTATCGTTTTGGGGTTATGCTTTAGAGACGGCCGCATTCACGTTAAATAGGGCACCATCGAAATCCGTTGAGACGACGCCTTATGAACTATGGTTTGGCAAGAAACCAAAGTTGTCGTTTCTTAAAGTTTGGGGCTGCGATGCTTATGTGAAAAAGCTTCAACCTGATAAGCTTGAACCCAAATCGGAGAAATGTGTCTTCATAGGATATCCGAAGGAAACTATTGGATACACCTTCTATCACAGATCCGAAGGCAAGACTTTTGTTGCTACATTCGGAAACTTTCTAGAGAAGGAGTTTCTCTCAAAAGAAGTGAGTGGGAGGAAAGTAGAACTTGATGAGGTGTCACAGAAACCGGTTTCTGTGACACCTACACCGATTAGTGAGGAAGCTAATGACGATGATCATGAAACTTCAGAACAAGTTACTACTGAACCTCGTAGATCAAACAGAGTAAGATCCGCACCAGAGTGGTATGGTAATCCTGTTCTGGAAGTCATGCTACTAGATCATGATGAACCTACGAACTATGAAGAAGCGATGGTGAGCCCAGATTCCGCAAAATGGCTTGAAGCCATGAAATCTGAGATGGGATCCATGTATGAGAACAAAGTGTGGACTTTGGTTGACTTGCCCAATGGTCGGCAAGCAATTGAGAATAAATGGATCTTCAAGAAGAAGACTGACGCTGACGGTAATGTTACTGTCTGCAAAGCTCGACTTGTCGCAAAAGGTTTTCGACAAGTTCAAGGGATTGACTACGATGAGACCTTCTCACCCGTAGCGATGCTTAAGTCTGTCCGAATCATGTTAGCAATTGCCGCATTTTATGATTATGAAATTTGGCAGATGGATGTCAAAACTGCATTCCTGAATGGATTTCTGGAAGAAGAGTTGTATATGATGTAGCCGGAAGGTTTTGTCGATCCAAAAGGAGCTAACAAAGTATGCAAGCTCCAGCGATCCATTTATGGACTGGTGCAAGCCTCTCGGAATTGGAATAAACGCTTTGATAGTGTGATCAAAGCATTTGGGTTTGTATAGACTTTTGGAGAAGCCTGTATTTACAAGAAAGTGAGTGGGAGCTCTGTAGCATTTCTGATATTATATGTGGATGACATATTACTAATCGGAAATGATATAGAATTTCTGGATAGCATAAAGGGATACTTGAATAAGAGTTTTTCAATGAAAGACCTCGGTGAAGCTGCTTACATATTGGGCATTAAGATCTATAGAGATAGATCAAGACGCTTAATTGGACTTTCACAAAGCACATACCTTGACAAAGTTTTGAAGAAGTTCAAAATGGATCAAGCAAAGAAAGGATTCTTGCCTGTGTTACAAGGTGTGAAATTGAGTAAGACTCAATGCCCGACCAGTGCAGAAGATAGAGAGAAAATGAAAGATGTTCCCTATGCTTCAGCCATAGGCTCTATCATGTATGCAATGCTGTGTACCAGACCTGATGTGTGTCTTGCTATAAGTCTAGCAGGGAGGTACCAAAGTAATCCAGGAGTGGATCACTGGACAGCGGTCAAGAACATCCTGAAATACCTGAAAAGGACTAAGGATATGTTTCTCGTATATGGAGGTGACAAAGAGCTCATCGTAAATGGTTACGTTGATGCAAGCTTTGACACTAATCCGGACGATTCTAAATCGCAAACCGGATACGTGTTTACATTAAACGGTGGAGCTGTCAATTGGTGCAGTTCTAAACAAAGCGTTGTGGCGGGATCTACATGTGAAGCGGAGTACATAGCTGCTTCGGAAGCAGCAAACGAAGGAGTCTGGATTAAGGAGTTCATATCTGATCTAGGTGTCATACCTAGTGCATCGGGTCCAATGAAAATCTTTTGTGACAATACTGGTGCAATTGCCTTGGCAAAGGAACCCAGATTTCACAAGAGAACCAAGCACATCAAGAGACGCTTCAATTCCATCCGGGATCTAGTCCAGGCGGGAGACATAGAGATTTGCACTAGTAGAAAAAGGGTCAAACGTGAAGCACATTAGTGCCGGTTTGAATTAGAGCCGGCACTAATGTGTACATTAGTGCCGGTTCGTGGCGGCGATCAATAGTACCGGTTCGTGGCGAACCTTTAGTACCGGTTCATGCCACGAACCGGTACTAAAGAGGCTGTGTCAGCCTGCGGTCAGGCTATGGCCCCACCATCACCATTTAGTGCCGGTTCGTACCACGAACCGGTACTAATGAGGTTATGGCAAGCTGTTTTTAGTCCCACCTCGCCAAGAGAGAGGCAGTATGAGCGGTTTATAAGCCGTGAGTGCACAGACAATGATGAAGAGTTGCAATGCTCACCTACATGTTGATTAGCTTCAAGCCTTGCGGAATAGCATAGATTGCACTGAGCTATGTGCAGTGCAGTCTACACTATTCCGAATGGCTTGAAGCAAATTAACCAGCATTGCACCTCTTTTTTATTTTTAATAACTTATTTAAACTCCGGACTTCTTTTGTGTTCAGTATGCAGCATTTAAAGCGACGTCGTCAATTTCCAACATGTTCTGACATCATTTGTTGTTTTTCGGTCATTTACCTAATTGTTTAGAGAGCTAAATGACCGTGAAATTGAAAATCACTACAAAATGAATCCTGAAAATGTTGAAACTTGGCATGGTATCATCATATCACCTGCATAGCATGCGCGAAAGAGTAGAGAGCGTCACGGCAAAAACTGGACGCACTTCGTGTACAAACTGGACAAACTCTTTCCGAGTATCAGGGTTACGGACGAGAACTCATCTGTTACATGGCCACTTCAATGTTTTTTAAACTTATTTGAACTCCGGACTTCTTTTGTGTTCAGTATGCAGCATTTAAAGCAACGTCATCAATTTCCAACATGTTCTGACATCATTTGTTGTTTTTCGGTCATTTACCTAATTGTTTACAGAGCTAAATGACCGTGAACGCCGCCGCCCCGAACGCCGCCGAACGCCGCTGCCGCCCCGAACGCCGCGGCCGTACGTCAATCTCGCACCCGCGCCGCGCGCACCGGCCCGTACGTACGCCGCCGCCCCCGCCCCGTACGCCGGCGTCCCCGCTCGTACGTACGGGGCGGCGGCGTACGGGGCGGCACTGCAGTATACACACACACATACACACACATACACACAAACACACACACATTTTTTTACATATTTTCTGTTTTCTGTTTTTTAGAAAAGTTAATTAGATGATCGAATGTTAGATTAATGTCGAATGTTAGATGAATTAGATAGAAAAGTTAAATATATATTAATGTCAATTGTTAGAGATGAATATAGCTAGATATTAATTAGGTATATGAGATTTGAACTAGTTGAATAATTAATATAACTAGTTTATTTTTAGTAAGAAAATTTAGGTATCTGAGATTTGATGATCTAATTAAAATATTATTTGTTAATGAGTTTTCTGTTTATTTAATTTATTATATATTTTTAGTTTATATAAATGTTACATTAATGTCGAATGTTAGATGAATTCGATAGAAAAGTTAAATATATAGTAATGTCAATTGTTAGAGATGAATATAGTTAGATATATTAATGTCAAATGTTAGATGAATATATATTTGGCTAGATATAGGTGTTTAATGTTTCACCTATATGAACATAGGAAATGTCATCTGACGACGAAAAAGATTTCATTATGTGCGAACACTGTGAAGACCAGCGCGGCCTGTGCGACCAAAATTTCCTTGTTGATGATAGGCGCTTCAGCATCAAGCTGGATGAGACATTCGAAGTTGATACAGTAAGTCACTTTGTCAATTATTATTTGAATGCAAAACTTATGCTTCATTTGCTTCAACTTATAATTTTAAATTTTCACTATTCTACTAGCGCATCCCCTGCCATGCAAGAATTTTTGTCTTGGATAAGATAGGTTTTAGTGCTATAGATGATATGGAGGTAAAGAGAGTTTACTTGAAGACGGAGCATGGGTATACTTTCAATGTCAAATTATATAATGGAGACACATACACCCATTTTGAATGCAAAACTTGGCAAGCACTATGCAAGGCTTATGCATTTGAGCCTGATATGGTTATCACCTTTGATATTCGTCCGGAAGATGATATTGAAGGTAATATAGACATCTGGGTCGATGTGCAAACGCCTCCAGTTCTACCATTTGGTGAGTTTTTCTCAACCATGCATGCATATGTTTATGTCTTTGATACAGTTTATTCGAAAATAGTTGACAACTAATTTGTATTGTCAGCTTATTTCGGTTCAAGCAAACATGTCCGGCGCTTGGTAGACAGGACCTACTACTGCCCCGGGGCTCAACTAAACTGTGAGGAGATAAGTCATTATGTTTCATGGCTTGAGGATCTTAATACTGTCAAGACAAATTTTTTTCCTGAACTTAGAAATGTTAGTACTCAAAACGTGCGACCAATGGTGATCGTATTGAACTACGGTCACATCTATAATCGAAAGATGGTAAGATTTTAAATATTTGTCCTTAATTAGTGCATCTTTTGCATACATTATTTTTGAAGCTAAACTTTCATTGCTTAGTATATTAATTACTATACGATGTTCTTCAGCAGGGACTTCCGATGACAGTTGTGCCTCAGTGGATCGAGTCAAAAGGTCGCATGTCAATGGTTAGCTTACGACCAAGATTTCCTACATTGCACATGAGTGCATTTAGGATTTCTGAAAGCGAAGAATGCTTAATAGTGAAAGATTGGAGCAAAATTGTTAACGATCGCAGAGAAGTACTAGGGGGCAGCAAGGAGAAGCGCAACCCAAGATTAGGAGACAGATTCATCTGCATGCTCCAGTATGATAAATCAGGAGAGCTATACATGTTCTATGCTATTCTACCTGAGGGAGCAGCAGGATCAGTAGCTACTAGTTCATGCTCTTAATTAGTACTTGTCTCATGTCCGTGTCCTGAACTTCGATGTTGGTGATGATTATGTTGAACTTGATGATATCTTTGCTTTTGTTACAAAGTGAATGTTTCCTCTTTAAGCTAGCCAGCGTTGATGATGATTAGATAGCTAGCGGTAATGACTATGATGATTAAATAGTGGTAATTAGACGACTATGATGATTTTTAGCTAGCTAGAGTTTATTTATTTATTAATATGCGATGATGATGATGATGATGATGACGACTACAACTCATTATAACGTAAAACAATCCTAAATTAAATTGATAACACAAATTTAATTGAAAAATACAAAATAAAACAAAAACCCACAACCATTTAGTACCGGTTGGTGTTACCAACCGGAAATAAAGGGCTCCCGGCCCCCGGAGCTGGCTCGTGCCACGTGGTTTCCCTTTAGCACCGGTTCGTGCTGAACCGGTACTAAAGGTGGGGGGCTTTAGTGTCGAAACTTTAGTGCCGGTTCCTAAACCGGCACTAAAGGGCCTTACGAACCGGTGCTATTGCCCGGTTCTGCACTAGTGTTGCAAGATACATACGGATCTGAATGTAGCAGACCCGTTGACTAAGCCTCTTCCACGAGCAAAACATGATCAGCACCAAAGCTCCATGGGTGTTAGAATCATTACTGTGTAATCTAGATTATTGACTCTAATGCAAGTGGGAGACTGAAGGAAATATGCCCTAGAGGCAATAATAAAGTTATTATTTTATTTCCTTATATCATGATAAATGTTTATTATTCATGCTAGAATTGTATTAACCGGAAACATAATACTTGTGTGAATACATAGACAAACTAAACGTCACTAGTATGCCTCTACTTGACTAGCTCGTTAATCGAAGATGGTTATGTTTCCTAACCATAGACATGTGTTTTCATTTGATTAACGGGATCACATCATTAGGAGAATGATGTGATTGACATGACCCATTCCATTAGCTTAGCACCCGATCGTTTAGTATGTTGCTATTGCTTTCTTCATGACTTATACATGTTCCTATGACTATGAGATTATGCAACTCCCGTTTGCCGGAGGAACACTTCGTGTGCTACCAAAAGTCACAACATAACTGGGTGATTATAAAGTAACTCTACAGGTGTCTCCAAAGGTACATGTTGGGTTGGCGTATTTCGAGATTAGGATTTGTCACTCCGATTGTTGGAGAGGTATCTCTGGGCCCTCTCGGTAATGCACATCACATAAGCCTTGCAAGCATTGCAACTAATGAGTTAGTTGCGAGATGATGTATTACGAAACGAGTAAAGAGACTTGCCGGTAACGAGATTGAACTAGGTATTGAGATACCGACGATCGAATCTCGGGCAAGTAACATACCGATGACAAAGGGAACAACGTATGTTGTTATGCGGTCTGACCGATAAAGATCTACGTAGAATATGTAGGAGCCAATATGAGCATCCAGGTTTCGGTATTGGTTATTGACCGGAGACGTGTCTCGGTCATGTCTACATTGTTCTCGAACCCGTAGGGTCCGCACGCTTAACGTTACGATGACAGTTTCATTATGAGTTTATATATTTTGATGTACCGAAGTTTGTTCGGAGTCCCGGATGTGATCCCGGACATGACGAGGAGTCTCGAAATGGTCGAGACATAAAGATTGATATATTGGACGGCTATATTCGTACACCGGAAGTGTTCCGAAGAAGTTTCGGATAAAATTGGAATACCGGGGGGTTACCGGAACCCCCCGGGGGTTAATGGGCCTCATGGGCCCAAAGTGGAGAAGAGGAGGGCGGCCAGGGCAGGCCGCGCACCCTTCCCCCTCTAGTCCGAATTGGACAAGGAGGGGGGGCGGCGCCCCCCCCCCCTTTCCTTCCTCTCCTCCCTCCCTTCCTTCCCCCTCTCCTAGTTGGACAAGGAAAAGGAGGGAGTCCTACTCCCGGTAGGAGTAGGACTCCTCCCTGGCGCGCCTCCTCCTGGCCGGCCGCCCCTCCCCCTTGCTCCTTTATATACGGGGGCAGGGGGCACCTCTAGACACACAAGTTGATCTTCGTGATCGTTCTCTTAGCCGTGTGCGGTGCCCCCCTCCACCATACTCCTTGATAATATTGTAGCAGTGCTTAGGCGAAGCCCTGCGACGGTAGAACATTAAGATCGTCACCACGCCGTCGTGCTGACGGAACTCTTCCCCGACACTTTGCTGGATCGGAGTCCGGGGGTCGTCATCGAGCTGAACGTGTGCTCGAACTCGGAGGTGCCGTAGTTTCGGTGCCTGATTGGTCGGGTCACGAAGACGTACGACTACATCAACCGCGTTGTCATAACGCTTCCGCTTTTGGTCTACAAGGGTACGTGGACAACACTCTCCCCTCTCGTTGCTATGCATCACAATGATCTTGCGTGTGCGTAGGAATTTTTTTTGAAATTACTACGTTCCCCAACAGTTCGACACTCTTACTTATCAAAAGGACTACGATAGATCCCCTATAATTGTGGGTCATCACGCTGCCGCTCCTTGCCCATAGCTTCGCCCGGCCGCCGCCATCTTCTTCCCGGAGGTCCGCTGACGCCGCAAGTCCCGTTGCCGCCTGCTTCCTCTCGTCAGAGACGAACGAGCGCTCGCCCGCGTGCGTTGACCGCGCCCGCGTGGACCAGGCCTCGATCACCTCCATCCCAGCAGCCCGCGTCCTGCGCCAGTAGACCAACCCAGCACCGACCGGGCCAAGAGCCCATGGTGAGGCACTCACATCCTGCGCCCAGTCCGCCGAGCAGATTCGGCCCGTTACGTTTTTTTTCATTTCTGGATGAATTTTCCTATTTATCCTAGGTTTTAATGTTTACAAAAAAGTCCCTATAGATCATGCATATAATAAATCCACAACCATGCATCTTATTAAAATGTTTTAAATATGAAAAATGTTTAGAATTCTGTCTAGTTTCATAATATCCAACTCTCATCCATGTTAAAAATGTTTAAAATGTGTTTTGATTTAATTTGCTCAAATGCCATGCTAAGACGATTTATTTCATAGCTAATGAATCGTAGCTCCAAATTAAATAAATTATATATGTAACTTACTTAGAAAAATGCATAGATTAACATGTTGCACTTCATTTTCCTGTTTAACAACATTAAAATATGATTTAGGGCAGAACAGTAGCTAATTCAAAATATGCACATGGGGATTTTCCGGATTTGTTGTTTGTTGTGCCAAAGGGATATGCTAGTGTCCGAACAAGAGCTAATAGGCATCCAGTAGGCAGAGATGGAGACACTGAAGAATAGTCATCCAGCAGAAGCTTCCACTCAAATGATGTGGGTTCACTGAGGACCTCATAACACTATTTACATATCAGTAGTTGCAGTGTGTATTGAATCACATCCCCCACCACACACAACATGCAAACACTAGGCACCAAAATGAAACATTTGTGATCCCCTTCTCTTGCAAGAAGCACATGCAGCACGCCATGGAGGGATCTCGCTGAGGTCTCAACACATGGCCCTCCTCCACTGGAAGGCTACACTTGCGATTCCATCGCTACAGATGAGCTCCTGGCAGGAAAACACCAGCCCGTGCAACTGGACGGGCATCATGTGCACAGCTATCCACCATGGCCGTCGCATGCCCTGGGTGGTGACCGACATCTTTCTGCCGGATGATGGCATCCATGGAAAGCTTGGTGAGCTCAACTTCTCGGCTCTTCCGTTCCTCACATATATCAACCTTAGTAACAACAGTCTACATGGTGCACTACCCGCTAGTGTCAGCTCCTTGTCAGAACTTTCGGTACTTGACCTTACCCACAACCAGCTCACTGGGAAAATTCCTTATGAGATTGGTGATCTGCAAAGTCTTAGGCTGCTTTATCTCGCATTTAACAGCCTCACAGGAAATATCCCTGCATCTCTAGGTAACCTAACAATGTTAACTGAACTTGTCATTCACCAAAACATAGTATCAGGACCAATTCCTGAGGAGATTGGAAGGCTTGTCAACCTACAACTTCTACAGCTAAGCAACAGCTCCTTAGGCGGCATGATACCAAAAACCCTTGGAAATCTGACCCAACTAGATACTTTGAACCTGTATAATAATGAACTTTCAGGGCCTATACCCCAAGAACTAGGTAGGTTAGTCCATTTGCGAAGTCTTGCGCTTGGTTCAAATTATTTTTCAGTTCCAGATCCAATCTCCATAACCAATCTCACTAAGATGAACATGCTTGATCTCTCTGACAATCAAATAACAGGTTCGATACCCCCGGAACTTAGCAAGCTCACTATGCTAAATGCGCTTTATCTCTATGAAAATCAAATCACAGGTTCAATACCCCCAGAACTTAGCAACCTCACTATGCTAAATACACTTTATCTCTATGGAAATCAAATCACAGGTCCAATACCTTTAGTATTGGGCATCTTACTGAATCTCCAAGACCTAGAATTGAGCAACAACCAAATATATGGCTCTATTCCCGACTTCTTAGGAAATATTACCAAGCTAGTACACCTATCCCTCTTTGAAAATCAGATAACCGGTTCCATCCCCCAGGAAATTGGCAATATGATAAACCTCGAATATTTAGGCTTGCATCTGAACCAAATTTCAGGATCAATACCAAAAACTTTTGGGAAGTTGCAAAGCATCCGAAAACTGTAAATCTTTATTAACAAATTATCAGGCCATCTCCCTCACGAATTTGGAAATCTCACCAGCCTTGTTGAACTTGGGGTGTCTTACAACTCACTTTCAGGACCTTTACCCGAAAATATTTGTTCAGGTGGCAGACTTTAAGAACTCGTTGTACCTTATAATAGGTTCAATGGCCCCATTCCAAGGAGTTTAAAGACATGTATGAGTCTGGTTAAAATTAACCTTGAGAGGAACCACCTAAAAGGAGATATATCTCAGAATTTTGGTGTGTACCCACAACTCGTACAAATGCGCTTGGCATCAAATAGACTCTCGGGGCACATCTCACCAAATCTAGGTGCAAGTACTCAACTATTGATACTACATCTAGCACAAAATATGATCAGCAACAATAATCTCAGTGGTGTGTTGCCGCAACAACTTGGGAAGTTGAAGATGCTAGAATTTCTGAATTTATCACATAATCAGTTTGGTGGCAGCATTCCATCCTCCTTCGCAAGCATGTTGAGCCTTTCAACACTCGATGTGTCATACAATGACTTGGAAGGACCAGTACCAACAACACGGCTACTCCAAAATGCTTCAACAAGTTGGTTTCTTCACAATAAAGGTCTGTGTGGTAACCTCTCTGGCCTACCACCTTGTTATTCAACTCCAGTAGCTGGTCACCATAAACGGAAGATACTTGGTTTGCTTTTGCCAATTCTTCTTGTGGTGGGTTTGAGCATTGTTGTTGCAATTGTTGTCATAATAATGCTTAATCATAACAAGAGAAAACCTCAAGAAAATGTTACTTCTCAAGGAAGGGACCTATTCTCTGTTTGGAATTTTGATGGAAGATTAGCATTTGACGACATTGTAAGGGCAACAGAGGACTTCGACGATAAGTACATCGTTGGAACAGGAGGATACAGCAAAGTCTATAAGGCACAACTCCAAGACGGGCAGCTAGTTGCTGTAAAGAAGCTTTATCAGACTGAAGAAGAGTTGGATGACGAAAGAAGGTTTCGCAGTGAAATGGAAATCTTATCACAGATCCGACAACGAAGTATTGTCAAAATGTATGGATTCTGCTCCCATCCAGCATATAAATTTCTTGTCTATGACTACATTCAGCAGGGAAGCCTCCACATGACATTGGAAAATGAGGAACTAATAAAGGAACTGGATTGGCACAAGATAATTGCTCTTGCAAATGATGTGGCTCAAGCAATATCTTATTTGCACCACGAATGCAGTCCACCTATAATCCATCGAGATATCACGAGCAATAACATCTTACTTGATAAAACCTCCAAGGCTTTTGTCTCAGATTTCGGCACAGCAAGGATTCTTAAGCCTGATTCATCAAACTGGAGTGCACTTGCAGGAACGTATGGCTACATAGCTCCTGGTATGTACTAGTACTACTATAACCTTTCTTCTCACGTCAGAAGGACTCATCTGACGGAATTCTAATGTTTTTATTTTGTGCAGAATTGTCGTACACATATGTTGTGACAGAGAAATGCGACGTCTATAGCTTTGGAGTGGTTATGCTAGAGCTAGTGATGGGGAAGCATCCAAGGGATCTATTAGATGGTACTTTGTCAAACGGAGAACAAGTCATGCTGGTGAAAGATATTCTAGACCAACGACTGACAACACCAACAACAGAAGAGAATAGGTTATCTCTGCTCATCAAGCTGGCCTTTTCTTGCTTGGAATCTTCTCCACAAGCAAGGCCAAGCATGCGGGAGGCATACCAAATGCTCATCGAGCAACCCTCCTCTAGTTCATGTTCCGTGCATTTCAGCGCACTTACATTACAACAAGTAAGGATGAGTTGATGACTCGTTGTATGTCTATGTATTTGTAGCCACTCTCCTGATATAGTAAAAGATCACCATCATGTGGCCGTGGTTTTTTCCCGCAAGGGTTTTCCACGTAAAGATCGGTGTCCCGTGTTCTTGATATTTTTGTTTGCTCGCTTGCTGATTTCCGACAATGCACAAATATAATTTGTTTTGTGGGGTGCTTGTAAAATGTATGCAGTGTCTATGTTATATTTGTTTAGACATAATACCCACATACGACACGTTGTTTTGGCTGTTCTCTACATTCTACAAGGGTACTTGATATGGTGTATTAATATTTCTACATTTATCTACTAACTGGCGTGATATCAGCGGTCATGCTTTATTGTTCTCTAGGAATCAAGGTAAAATACCTTGGACCAAGCAGGAAAAATCACAAATCAAGTGGTCGATGCGTAAACAGGAACAAATGAATGTAAACACGCAGAGCTAGGTGAGTAAAAAAGGAAAATTACCACAGTACTATGTAAAAGGACTTACAGAGGATTGTAGGGCAGGAGTATGAAGTTCTGGTCCTTGTGATGGAGCATTGTATCCAGGAGTATGTAATCCTTGTCCCTAGGATGGAACAACAAATAATTTACTACTACACTTAAATTCAAGCATTAGTTGGCGAAATTGACATGGAACAAAGATACAACCTTCTTTTCTTCATGCCTAATACAAGCTAAACAAAGGATGAGATGAGATGAAAAGCCCCAGGTGACAGTCAATGGTGAGAGCTAAGCTAGTGCAATCATAGACATGAAGAGTACAATCAGAGACATACTAAGAACAAGATGTACAATCGTATAGAGAATAGCTCCATTTACCATTGTTCAACGACTTGCAGTGGTATGAAAGATACAATGAATTTGTCCATGCACAAACAAAGCGCCAACCATGTACATCAAGATCAAACCTACACCATAGCTTGTTTTTGTTAGTTTCAGATACGAATTGACGTGTGTGGCACTGCAGGCAGTCCTAGTTCATCCTCCTGCACAAGCAGAGGAAAGCAAGCACAACAAATTAGTCTACTGGTTGAGACACAAGAATAGACGTTCACTGAAACTGAAATGAAGTGGTATGTGCTGTGGTATGATAGGACCGAGACAACGGTAATTGTTCCAAAAGCTCAGGGTCAAATCCATCATATAGAACATGTTTGGCATTAAAGTGGTTTGCATGTCCTCCCATGAGTTGTTTTTTCTGGTAATATCAAGCTAGGATAAGCTCAGTTGTTCACACCAACAATATATGTACTTGCCATGAAAGTGAACCCGAAATACACAATTTATAGGTTAGGAAATACTTCTGTAATGATCGCAGGTACCTAGCCTGTCATTTCGATCATGTGACGAGATAAAGAAACCCTTTTACAACTTCACTCACTGTGATTGCACGGGAAATGTCACAGAAACTAGTCAGGTAGTTGACATACCTGCTGCCTTGCCGGGACATGACCACTTGGTGTAGCACGTAAGTTAAGCTCAGAATAAAGATCTGCCTCCTCGATTTGAAGTCCATGTCGGCTTTGAAAGCTTGATGCATTTTAGCAGGGAAAAAAATCAAATGTGTATGAAAGAACGTCAACTAGATTCAGGATTCAGCTATACCTTGTGGGACAACCTTTTAGATGGTCACTTGTCAACGTTAATGATGGCAGCATGGACTGGCGAGCGACCGCGAAGATAGGAGAAGAAGACGGCCCTGTGGCACGTTGTGGGCATTTCATCGAACAGGTGGAGTGCGGGAGCTGATCTTTATGGCCACGGTTGCCTCTCTCCTCGGTACCCTCTCGTCCTCGATGTAGAATAGCGGACGTGGTCGGTGGCGTTGCCGACGAGCGGACACCGTAGTCGCTCGCCGGCGGTGAAGAAGCTCGACGAGGCCGGCGCAACTTGGCATCGGTGGCCCGCAGGCCGGAGGAGGGAGAAGCAGGAACCGCTTGCCTCAAAGAGAGCCAAGTAGTGGGCCGGTCCATTACAGGCCTTTTCCGTTTCCTTTCTTTGTTTTTCTTTTTTTTCCAGTGTGAGGCCTTTTTTTTTGTTTATGATTATGTTCCAAAAATGCACTACAATATAGAGATGAATATAATTATATATATTACTACTTAATACAATCTTAGAAAATGTTTACCATGTAATCTAAAAATGTTTGGCAAATGTCAAGTTTTTGTTCTCACGGTTTAAAAAAAAATTTGTACATTTTAGAAAAATATTAACACATTTAAAACATGTCCATGCATTGTATATTTTATGGCGGCTACTACAAATCAACCGACTGATTCCCACAGAAAATCAGTTAGGTCTGTAGCCGTCCGATTCGTCGTGTAGCCGTCCGATCACGCACAGGAAGCCCCCGTCATATCCTTGTCCCTCCGCCGCAGCGGCCCATGTATCGCAACAACACCGGCAGCCGTCGGGGCGTGCTGCGTCGCCGCACCGTGGCACCTCACCCATCTGACCAGCATCTTCGGCGAGTGTTGCATCCCAAAATCAGCCGCAGCACTTCGACCGCCGACGGACCACATAGCAGCAGCGTCACAATTGTTGCATAGCAGTGCCGCCGTGCCGGCAAAGATGCATTGTAGCACCGGCCGCCGCCGACGAATCCCCGCGTCAGAGCGCCGGCAGCACCGTCGAACGTTGCATCGCAGCAACGGCAACCGCCGACGAGCCGCCATATCAGCGCAGTCGTCGAGTCACAGCACCGGCAGCTCCGAATCAAACGACGGCAGTCGTCGACGATCGCCGCGACGCAGCGCGGCAGCACCTACGTGTGCTCTGAAGCAGCAGCGGGGTGGTGCTTGGGCAGCCATGGCGGACGGCGCACCGGTGTGTGGTCTCGCGCAGCAGTGGGGTGGAGCTTGGGCAGCCATGGCGGATGCAGCAGGCCATGGTGCGAGATTTGTGGGGGGCGAAAGGGGACCGAACTTGGTGGAACACTCGAGCGGTTCTCGTTAGCTCTGGAGGACGAGGAAATAAGGCTGGCAGGTGGGCGGGCCCCACCAGGACGCGTGGCGTGCGCAGCGCGCGGTTGATGCGAGTGGAAAATCATCTGATTTAAGTTGATCGTTTTCCATATTTTATTCGCGCAGGTTTTGAGAAAAAAACAAAAAAACAATTGTGACAATTGAAAATGTCCATATGTTTAAAAAAGTATGTTCATGACAGTTTGAAGAAAAATTCATCATATATTGGAAAAATGTTCACATGTATATAGAAAGTGTACAATGCGTATTACAAAAGGTATTCATGGTGTCTTTAAAAGCAATTCTTAAGGTGTATCTGAACAATATTTCACATGTATTCATAAAATGTTCAATGCGTATTCGAAAAATACTCAACGTGTGTTTGAAACAATATTTAACATATATTCAAAAAATATGTTCAAACACATATTTGAAAAAATGTTCATCATGCATTTAAAATATGCTCAGCGTGCATACAAAAATTGTACAACGTGTATTAAACAAGTCCATGTATTTGAAAAAACCCCAAAAAAAATCTTGAAAACATAGAAAGGATAAAAGGAAAAACCACGTGGAACGTTCCCAAACCCGGTGGAAGGTTGAATGAACCGGTGTAGAAACTTCGCAAAACCACTCGTGTACGTGTTAATTAATTGGACCGGCCATCCTACCACTCATCTACTGCGTTCGGTCTGAAGGTAACTCATGTCCAACTGGGAATTCCGTCCAACTGTGGGTGGGTCGGGCTTCCTGTAATTTGGTGCCCATGACGGACCTCACAATTACCACACTTGATGTGGGACGAACGAGCACTTGACGCCTCACTATTGATATGCTTCACCATTGCCCAAGGAAAAATGATGTGGGTCGGGCAATAGCCCCGGCACCGGTCCCAACCCGTTGTCTCTTGCCACCCACAACTGACGTTTTCCCTGAAAGAAAACACGACCAATGTTGCTAAATTGCCACCTCACCACCCCTGTCCGAGCCGTTGTCTCCGTATCGTCCACCTCTCTACTTCCGCCTCCGCAATTATAATATTTGGTACTCCCTTCAATCCAAACTAATTGGATCGGAGAGAGTACAATTTCTCTCTCTTTCAGAACAGAGTTCTATCATCAATTAAGGCGCAAATAAATTTCATTGACCAATACTCGTTTAAAGAAAGATGATAATCGCTGATCCAAGTCTTGGAAAAAGAAGAAGGAAAGCTATAAGAAAGAAAATATCTAAGTGAGTCTAGTTATTGCACATCTAGATGCGCTCTAGTATTATTGCACATCTAAATGAGTGAATCAAGTATAAAAAGGAAAAGAAAAAAAATATCCATACGAATCTCAACGTAAAATCAATAACATAAAACTTAGATGTGCAATACTTATGGCACATCTAAATGTGCTTTAGCAAAACTGTTTAAGAAATGGTTAACTTGTTGAAATTGACTCCGGACTGTGCTACATGCTTTTCCATCTGTAGGTCTCGGTTTCGATAACCCAAGTCGACGCTGAGATCAAGCCGGCCACACTGTCAATTACGCTCTGTATGATGGCTTCTTCGGTAGCTCTGCTTACCTTGAGGTTTTCCATTGCCCAGCTGCTACTGCCTATGTTCTCAAATATGTCTCTATAGAGATTCCAACAAGGCATTACATACAAAGCAAAATAGGTAGATTTATATCCTAAAATATGTTTACATATATTTGTATGTTGTATTTCATTTGAAACTTCTAAAAAACTTATATTTAGGAATGAAAGAGTAAAAGTTATTCTTACAATGTGAGAACACAAAGCAGGATCATGCATGCATGGTTCATGATGAAGACCCAAAGTAGAGAGTGGTGAATGAGTACTGTAGTACTCCCTTCCTTTCAAAATAAATGACTTAACTTTATACTAACTTTAGTACTCCCTCTGTAAACTAATATAAGAGCGTTTAGATCACTAAAATAGTGATCTAAAAGCTCTTATATTAGTTTACAGAGAAATACAAAGTTAATACAAAGTTGGGTCATCTATTTTGGAACGGAAGGAGTAGTTCTCTTGGATGTTAATTGCATCTCAGGTATCTATCAATTCGGCTGTACATTTTATTTTATTTTTTTAGAAAAGGAGGATGTACCCTCTGTCTCTGTATCTGGATGATGCATGCAGCCATATTATTAATTATTCATAAAGATCATACAAGGCGATACATCAATAAGCCTGAAGCCACCATCTTGGCAACACCGCTGCTACTCCTATCCCCTTGATGAAGGTGTGCCGAATGTTCGGGCTTAATAACAAACAGACATGACACCAAAGCCTAACATATAAAGCCGGGTGTTCGATCCAAGCCACTACCTGGATTGGGTCTCACACCGGTCTGACAAACTCCCAGTGAGCACCGCACGCTGCAAGGGCCGTCACCTCCATCATCCCTCAGTCCATCCTCAGAGCAGAACTGAAGCACCGACCTTGCCAGGCCTCTGTGCCATCAACGCCACCATGACGCTAGACAGCTTCCTCCTCCTGCGCGAGTCCATCTCTGCGCATCAGCCGCCGAGTCTCCACAGCGCCACGCCGCCGAGATCCGCCACCATCAGTGTGTAAGATGAAGCACCGCTCCACCAAAGAGGTCGTCCTCTGGTCCCTCAAGCCCGTGTGCACCTCCAAGAATGACTAGTATTCTGAATGGTACATCCAGGTCCTCCACCAACGAACCTGAATGGTCCATGGTCCTCCGCGCGCTCCCGGGAGAGTACTTTGGCAACTGCATCGACGCCGTGAGCACGGACGCCGATTCGCCGGCCCGCGTGTCAGAGCTGCTGGAGCGCGGGCACGGGTGGGCGGCTGCGGCGGTGGGGCGCGCGGTGGCGGCGCACACGGACGGGGCCATCAGGGCGCGCGTGGCGGCATTGACGGCGAGGCCGTTGGTGTACACGCTGCGGTGGTACGATCCGCGCGGGGCCATGGTGGGGAGCTCGTCGCGGTTTGACATGTACGGGTGCGACTTCAGGTAGGGGAGGCCAGCGGCGGTGCGGAGCGGCAAGGCGAACAAGATGGACAGGCGGGCGTCGCTGTACCCCGGGCACGAGGGCAGAGGCAGCATGGACACCGAGGTGACGCTAACGCCGGAGCACATGGTGGCGCTGGAGGAGGACGAGGAGTTCTGGGTCGCCATGACGCCGGAGAAGAAAGCTTGATCCTTTGGAGGAGCAGTGCAATAAAGAGTCGTGATTTCATTCTCATTCTGTGATGATTTGATTGATCGACACGGCCCACAGTGTGTTAGCTCGGTGCTACTACATTTGTTCCATCTGACACTCTCAAAGCTTCTCTTGCCATCTGCTCAATCAGCCTTGTGCCCCACTGCATTATTCTTTATTTTTTTTCAGAGTACGCCGATAGCGTGTCATAATTTTATAGAAGAGAGTAGAAAATTTTACAAGAGTCCAACATTGATCATTGAGTGCTAAATGCATGGGCTCGTTACGGGGGATAACGGGCTCTTTCTTCTATTTCAAACCCCCCCCCCCCCCCCCCCCCCCTTGAGTTTCAGGTGGGTGGGGCCCTTCCTTTCCCTTAATCCAATCAACACCTGACAAATGCTAAATACTCAGTAAAACCCCCGTATTAGTCCACGAATGTAGCATTGTTGTTGAGGCACCCACACACACTCTAACCAAAAGACCTAATTTAACTCCTCGCAAAACAATCTAGACCGCCTACACCCATACCCATACGGGCAAGTTTCCAATCATTCACCTCATCTAAGATTTGGAGAGCTAAGAGCATCTCCAGCCGTTCGCCCCCCTCTAAGGGCTAGAAAAAGCGCCACTTGAAGGTAAACCGGCGATATTTTCGGCATGGGGGACGATCGGCTTCCCAGCTGCAGCATCCAGGTCGGCCCCAGACGCTCTTTTTAAAAAAATTAAAAACATAGTTGGGCAAATTTTGGCAAACACGACATACATTCGGCGACATTTAGGCGGTTCATAGTTTTTTTTTACATATAGGAACATAATAGTAAGTCTACTAAAAAGAAGGAAAAAAACGGCCGTGCCTACAGGCGAAGAACTTGCTGAACACTCCGAAGTCACCGCTGTCGTCGTCCTCCTTCTCCTCCATCACGTGGCCGTCCCTGCTGGAATCCTGGCCGGGGTCCCCCTGGCGGACTGGTTTGGCCGGCGGCGGCGCCTCGTCGTCGTTGTAGTCAAGAACGACAACGCCTCCCTCGTTCCGGCCACGGCGCCGAGCAGCGATCTCCTCCAGGGCACGGCGCTGGCGCTCCATCTCCATCCGCGCCCAGTCCTCCCGCGCCCACTTCATGGCGGCCTTGTTGTCGTGCTCGCGCTTCACGGGGCCGAGCCCCGGCTCCGTCTTCGGCCTGACAAGGCGGGAGGCAGGACCCGAGGAAGCGCCGCCGCCCTCATTGATGACGACGCCGCGATTGTGCCGGTCGAGCGGCGTTTCCACGGGCTCGACCTTGACGCTGAAGAGCGCCGGTGACCCGGAGAAGCGGGAGGAAGAGGAGGACGACCCGCCCAGCATCCTCCTCGGTAGCCATGGACCGCAACTCCGGCGGGGGACCGGGGCGGCCGGGTATGTCAGCGGCGGATCGTTGCCGCCCTCAAGGTACTCGAGGATGGCGTGGAGTGTGCTGCCGGCGGCACCCCACCACAGGCGGCGGCCGTCGTTGTTGTTGCGCCCCTCACCACTCGCGCGTTGTTGATGGAGGCCAGCCGCTTGGTCTGCCGGCGTTCGAAGTGCGCCGGCCACGCCTCGTGGTTGCCGGCGTCGTACTCCGGGAGGGATCGCTCCTCCTTCGACAGAGAAGCCCGCACACGGTCGATCTCGGCCTGGAAGTAGTCGGGGTGCTCGACGTCGGGCACGGGGGGGGGGGGGGGGGGGCCGCCCCGGTGTGTACGCGTGGCGGGAGGGGGCGCGTCGCCTCACCGCGCCGCCCGTGAGGAATCAATGGAAGGCTGATCGGCGGCAGCCTTGGCATTGATTCCTCGTGGGAAACCGAGGCGATGAGGACGACGAGGCGCGGGGATCGCTGACTGGGCAGGCCCGCCATTTTTCCGTGCCAAAAACGATTGCCCCGGCGCCCCCAGTGCGTCGGGTTCTGACTGGGTCCGCCGGCGCCAGTTTTGCCCCTAACCGGCAAAAATTGTGCTTCTGAGGATGCGACTGGGCCGTTTTTTCAGCGCCGGCACTAAAAAATGGCCTTGAGGGGCCTATTAGGGGCGCCGCCGGAGGATGCTCTAAGTCTATGGGTCCCTTGAGGCATGTCAAAAACTCTAGCATTTCTCTCTTTCTAAAGCGCCCACACCGTCCCAATGGTTAGGGCGTTAAAACCACGCGTATCCTGTCTCATGAAAAGCTTCCTAGAACGAGTCCATCAGTCTGTGAAAGTGTTGTTCCGGAGTGATAGATGGATTCATGGTTCCTCGGTCCATGAGGCCTTGTACAATGAAAGATACTTAGAGAGATGCTTAGAAAAATAAACCGGTTTTTTCTTAAACACCGGTGCCTATTTCTATAAGAGAGACGCTTAGTTAAGCGTCTATCCAGTACAAATAAGCACCGGTGCTTAAGAAAAGTCTGGTTTATTTCTCTAAGCACCTTCCTAAACACCTCCCATTGTACAAGGCCTGACATAGCCTCACATGTGGCAGCTATGGTCAGCAGAAGGGTTGTCGACACACAAACCGTACCGTACGTCAAGATCTGATCGATGAACAATGGACTATGGACATCAGCCAAGGCGGCTCATTCATGGCCCTGCTTCAGATCATGCATCTTTGCCACGCCATTGACACGGTGCACAGAGATGCCGAGGCACGCGACATCTTTACTCGGCCTGCCTCGGCCAATGGAATCTACACCGCCAAGTGTAAAATAATTTGCCGGGCTCACCGTCCAGTATCAGTTGTGGATTTCGGACAGGCCTGCGTGTCATGGGCTTAAAGACCACCCCTCCGTATGGTACACTTGCTTATAAGAGGAGGACAATGTTGACCACATCATGAAATAATGTGTATATGCGAGGGAGGGATGACATAGGTGTTTCGATCTGCTGCAGCTTAATGTGGGCTGCCCGACCCCGACTAACACTTCATTATTTTTCTCACCTCACATGTGGTTTGTCTTTGATGGTCTAAAAAAGATTGTTAATGTATCATTGTAAACGACATGAAGGAGTAGTTTAGGAAACCGGACCGGATGGTGGATGGGGCTCTTTCTCCCCTCTTATTCTTTAATACATGACTAGTAGACTGCCCGTACGTTGCTACGGGCTTTTGAAATATTTTGCTGGTGTTATATAAAGTTAATGCATGTTAAATTTCACATGTAGAGACAATATAGCACGAACACAATTGCATAATAATTAAAGTCCACTTCACTTACAATAATTGATAACAAAAGGCAAATTGATGATGTATACATATAGAGCAATGATCCAATTAAAAATCCATTACAAATTATTAAGATCTATTACTTGATGCGCTTAAGAAATTCTCGCCCAATGGAAAAGATTCTTTAGCTTCATTTGCACCATGTTTTAGAAAGTATAATAAAAACTGCTTCCTCAATTCATACTCATCCCACACAAGCAAAAAAATGTAGTTAGCACGAGTACTTCACATCCAAGGTCTTCAAACATTTAACAGACAATAAGCATCGCACAAAGTGGCTTAACCGGTTCTTTACTGTTCCACCAGAGTATAAAATGAAAACCAAAATAGCGAGGCACATCCCCGCAATTTCCAAAATTAATATTATATTATATATATTGATGACAAAAATAAATGTTTGTATTCCGAATTTGTTACCCGCCTATGCTCATTGGAATACCATACAGATATAAACGTTGTTGTTCAGATATATCGGAATCCCAATCGGCTTGCTTTATTTCGAGTGCTTCTGTATGTATGGTACGAGCTACAATATGTATAAATGAATCAAACAAATGATTAAGTTCAGCCGTGTTTGCTTTTATTTCGAGTGCTTCTTTATGTATGATACGAGCTATAGTGCACATAAACAAATCAAATAAACGATTACGACCATTTCCAAGGTTGAAATTCATTTCTCTTACATCCGGGCGTGTTTGAGCATCAAGCAAGCCCCTAACAGGCTATCCAAAATCCAACCATCTGGACAGTCCATCCACCCCCAAATCCAGCCCATGGGGGAGACATATGGTTGTCCGCACTATCTGTCATGTTATCTTAAACAGGCGGTCCAAAGTCCCAACAAAAAATTCCACCCCATGACGCACCCTTGCCTTTTCCTGCAGGACCCTCCCTTCCTGCTTGATTTCTTGCTGTAGTAGGACATTTCTCACTGGAGCACTCTCCTTCAAAGGCAGATGACGCTCGCATCACCATCGCAATGACACCTCTCTCCTTCGCACCGTACTTGCCCACGGACTGCTAATAAAGAGTCCACCACCAGCCGCCCTACTCTCTGCCCCTAATCCTCCCTCCCCGTGCTCACACCGATCCCACCGCCAGCAAGGGGGGCGAGGCATGCGCCGCCCATGACACCCCCGAGCCAAGAAGGAGGATCCGATGTCTCCTGATCCATTGCCATGTTGTAACACAGAAATGAATGTCGTGTATTACGATGAAACAAAAATATGATATAGCTGTTGGCATGCAACTGATACACCACCGTGTCCATTATTAACTCTTGAAACAACCCCCCAATGCATATACTCTTTCATCCTAACAAAAAAAATGTATGACTTAATGAAAAAATACGAACCGCTCACTCATGCAATTTGCTGCAATGCCATCTCTAATTAAATGCACTTTGCCATATTTTCTAAGGTATGGAAATTATTCCGCTCAGATAGCCATAACTGAAAATATCAACCCAAATAACCATCACCCACTCTTAAACCTCACTTTTATAATAAAATCCACTAACTCGTGTTCAAATTGAACCAGTAATCGACGCCGCCTTGGCAGGCCATCAACAAAGGACAAGGGCGGAAATGGCCTTCCTATCTTAGTGCTAGTACCACCTGCTTATATACTGGACCCGCCCTTCATGCCGGGCTCTACCACAATGGCGGCACATAAAATATATCAGAATAATGTACCACCATTTATGTTCTTCAAGCATGGCGGTGTGAGCTTTTCAGTGGAGCCAGACACGGTGATAAGGATACTAACAGCTTAATAGACGGGAAGGAACATAACCTCCAAGAGAGTGAGTAGACAATTCAACCTTTGTAACACACACATTTATTGAGACACCTCCTCTAAGTTGAATGACTCCTTATCCATCTTCACCCTGTAGGAAGGCTCTTCTTCTAGTAAAGTGGGCAGAGATCATGCGGCATGAAAAATTGGAAAACACACATTTGACAGTTCTGATTGCATTCACCAATCTTATCTGACTCTCATGTGGATCTGTGATTGCATTCACCTTATCTTCGACTCTAATGTGGTCTATGTTTTCGGTTTCACTTCCCTTGAGACGGACTCCACCTGTAGCTTACACATTATTCTCCGCTATAAGGTCCACTTTCTATTTAAGGATTTTTTTAATAGGAATTTAAATCATCAGCACTTAGAGCTTTGGCATCACAAGATTCATATGGATTTCATTCCTACCAGTTTTGAAAATATAAATCAACAAGGTCAATGATATCACAGTAAAAGAAATGTGTTTGTCTATCCACACTTCATTGCACCCATATTGAAGGATACAACTGAACTGAAAAAAATAGTCGTGTGAGGCATAGGCTATCACTAATTAATTACATGCAAACAAAATTGCATATAATATAATCTTGTTTCAGTGAATCCATATGGAAATTTTTTTGTTAGGAAAACACAACTCATAAGATCTAAAAAAGGTTGCTGTAGGGAAAGCGTAGAGAACTGAACATTAAGCAATGCAGCATCCTGGTATGCCTTGCCTTTTTTTAGAATGGCATACCTTGCCTTCATCCATTTCTTATATTGGAATGCCTTGCCTTTGTCCATTCCCATAATGCTTATCGAGACGGATGTGCCTACGCCCAGTTATTGTTATTGCATTACATCTTCACACCTCTAAAAATGCACATTTATCCAGTACAAAGGAACAACAAAGAAATTGTAAAACTATTTGCTCTTGCGTCAGTGTAGCTCTGCCACAAGATCAAATGACCTAGATGCAGTGGAGCACATGGTCGGATGAGCTGGACACAGTGGAGCTCGGTGATCAGCACCCAGGAGCTGGACTGCACAATTTCTGTTCATGAGTAATAAAAGAAATTACCCTTCCGACAAAAAATTTGGAAAATGTACAACCTTATCAGTTCAACAAGATTTCAGGTGCTAATCAAATCAGATACACACAACAAACGAAACACACTTTTCCTTACTGTTGAGCATTTTGTTACAAATTCTTCAATTGAAACGCTAAGCAAGGTTGACTTTTACTCAATGTAAATCCTAAACAAGAACTTACATTTTCTTATAACCATCAGAATATCGAAGAACAATTGGTTGAAGGAATATATATCCACAAATTAAAACAGAATCTAAGTTAATGGGTTCGAAACAGGAGGTACACCCAAAAGTAAGTGTAAATGGCCTTCACTTCAAAAACAGGAGGTACATCCAAAAGTAAGTGTAAATGGCTTTCAAACAAGTGCTTGCAAACACAAACATTCATAAAAAAATCTTTTTTAGGAAAAACATATTTAATCTACTAAATACGTGCAACGGTGCAAGGGGAACTTACTTTTTTCTTTTATTCTAAGGCCCATATTTGCTTCAAATAAGATTTGTTCGGCAAAATTATCAGTGTACTATTTGGAATAGTCAATTTTATATATGAACAAACATCTATGAGAAGGTCTGCAGAGGCTTCAAACAAACTTGCTGGATGTCTCACCTCCAAACAAACTTGATGGATGTCTCACCTCGAAACATACTTGGCTGATGTCCCACCTGTAACGTAGCTACATCTGTGCGCAGCCAAAGTAGGAACATTACGCAAAAGTATGAACATCAGCCAAAAACTTGATGCGTTCTAGCGGACAGAACATTGCCTATTTTGAATGCTCGGATGATAGCTGAACCGCCTTAATGTATTCTAGTTCAGACCATAGCATACAATTAGTGTTCTACACTTCTACTTCAGACCATAGCATAGATGTCACTTCTACTGCTCCCACGAAATGGCACGAGATGATTGTGCCATTTCTCATTACTGGAATATAAGCTGACTAACTGCTATTGAGTAAGATATATGTAGCATGTAGCAAACACCCTACAATGTACATTCCTTCTTTATATCATCACACTACAAAAATATCAGTGCACAACAAATAGAAATCTATGTAAAATTGGATGGCATCCACAACTATTCTTGTAACTTAACAATAAAGTATGTGACATATCATGTTATATATTTTCTTCAAGCCCACAGAACATGTTGTATATTGTCCAAAATATTCTGTAGGGATATTTCCTATCTGAAAAGTGCTGGAAAAACATATTTGTTCTGTTGAAATAACTACTAATGATATGAATCAAGAGGTCGTCAAAATTATGAATGAGCATCTCCGAAAATAAAATCATCGGATAGTACATCAGAAAATATTGCTTTCAAATATATATTGTGTTCTAGCTAGCATATGAATCTTCATGTTCATTAGGAGGTCACAAATCAGGGGTGAAAAATATGTTGGATGAGAAAGGATGGTGCACGTTTTTTAGAAGCTAAAAAGATGTCTCACCATGTGTTGGATGCTTCAATGAAGTGCGGAACTTGCACGGGAGAAGAACATTACCGGCGGCTAGCCTCGATCTCGCTCGGCCATGTAGGACAAGTCTGAGCCAATGAACCACGTAAAGAATCAAGATGATGACGTTTCGGCCCAAACCAAAAACAGAGTGGGGGCAAAAGACTCATGGAGAAGATGTTGATACAACAGAAGTACAGAACCTCCATCCACGACTCCCTTTTCTCGCTGCTCTTCTCCAGCCTCCTGCGCAACAATACGGAGAACAAACACCAGTCAAGACTAACAAACACGGTATATCAGAGTCGTGGACACTGGAGGGGAGGCGGCTAAAGGTATGCACGACTCGAATACGGATCTCCTGAAGCACGGGCGTGGGACCGACAGGGCGGCGCCGCGATCCACGCTGTTGGAGCCTGGCATAGAGAGCGTGTCGGGCACCATGAGGAGCGGCAGTGCCACTGACGCCATTAGCAATGCCACCAGGATCGCCATGGACGGCTTTCCCCGCCTCCCGCCCCGCCCCGTCATCCTGTTTGCCATGTAGTTTATGAGCTAAAACTGAGCATTTACTAAACTGAGGTAAAAAGCATCGAGCATCATCAGCTATAAAACAAACAACATTTTCCTAATAATTAAGATGGCACAGGCATGAAATACCCATTGAACCAGTCATGAGAACCTTCGTCGGGTTGCCGTTGTGTAAATAGGAGGCATTTTTGTCTTTGTAACCTTGAGAGCACAACACGAGCATGAGAAATCTGAACCTTCCTCAAGTTTCCTTTGTGTAAACAGGAAAATTGAAATCCTTTGCCACACATCTGAACCTTCAGAGAAGCTGCTATCAGGGTTACATAGAGGCAACAAAAACTACTCTCAAAATTTCATTGATAGGCACAGATATTGGTCCTGAGAACAAAATAGACAGTCATGTTATTATTTGACAAAAGAATCTGGCATATTTACCTCAGTTTAATTAAGCTTCCAATAGAGACTAACAAATTATGTAGCCATCATTCCAAAAGCTTCGCCAGCATCAAAAGTTGGAGCACCCTGCTGAAAGGGATAAGGTAATCTTATCATGTCATTGTAGTAGAAGAAACAGAGACGCTCATATTACTAAATAGCAAGGTTGGTGCAAATGGAATAAGCACAGCAATGAAAAACTGCAGCAGTGGTCGTGAATACCTAGCGCGGCAGTCGCCTGAGTACGGTGGCTTGCCATCTGGGCAGCCATTCTAAGGATGAAGGCGTTGGGCAAACTTAAAAATGACTCCATGATAAGATAACATAAACCTGTTGCCTGAGGATGAAGCTATCTTACTTGGATTGCCCTAGCTTCAAGTATCCCCGCAATGCAAGCTCACATAAAACACTCGAAATCTTTTGGTCAAAATCCTAGTTCACAAGTGCTCTGCATATAAAATAAGTGCTACAAACTTTACACAGTGATGTGAGGTTGGGTTGGATGAAGTCAACTGTTTTGGGTAATCCACCTACTAAAGAGATTCGGTCTTTCCAAATCCTCTATCAAAAACTGCATAATTTTGACTTGGACTCCAAACATAATGTGGAGATCAATCGCAAAAAAAGGAGAGATACGTCCCATGCTTTCTATAGACTATCTCTTTGCACTATTTTGATGTACGGTTTAAAAGTAGCAGTCCAATTTAGTTTCACAGTCCAAAATAAATCTTTATGTGATTCTGTGTACAGTAACCTTGTATGCAGACTTAGACCATGTTACTGTTTGAATTAAACTATGCATTCAACATGAAAGTTGTAGATATCTTTAGTGGTGAGTAGAGCTAAAAGTGCATGGACATACTCACTAAATATTAAAGAGACCAATTAGGCTAGTTTTCCCTAGGTTCTGAAACAGCTGCACGCACTCTAACCTTCTGCAGGTTTGGCTCTTGTGCAGATTACATTTAGCTTTATACTTAAAAAATATTAACAAATCAATATGTTAACCAATATCACCGTCAAATCATCAGTGCCCTGCTTGAAGCTCCTATTGCAGTAGAAAAGGTCTACTGGAAACTGCTACTATCTTTGCTGATTTGAGGACACAACAAGTTCTATTGGACACAACAAGTTACACTGGAAACTGCTACTATCTTTGCTGATTTGATTATCAACAGGATTTCGTGATCATCATCTCGCTGATCAGACCAATACTATGCTAATGCTCTGCTAAATTCACCACTGGCTAAAAGGAGAAAATACAGTTTTTTTAATCTAACAAACATGAAAATTCTCATAAGCATATACGTGTAACTATGACAAGATAGCATTATTTTTTGTGGCAAAATTGGACCAAGTATTACCTTCAATCGGCCAGAAGAGGAACATTTGAATCTCCTTGAAAATTTACAATGGACAACCTGCAGCAAACTGACAGGGTGAGGGTAATTGGGAGAGAGATGCAGAGTTGGGGCTCGGCCAGAGGAGGTTAGTCTCCATCGGAATGGCAAGAGTGCAGTAAGCAAATCAGGAGGGTTTGGGATGAAGAAAACTCACCCCTTTGCGGTCGGTCGGATGGGGCGGAGCTCGCGCTTGGTGAAGACGCGATCCCCGGCGGCGGCGGCGGCGAGGAGGAGGCGGAGATGGCCGGCTCTAGAGGGCCGAACGGGATGTGCAGCTCGCTCCATCCTGGGAGGAAGGATACCTTCCTGGATCCATCCATCCATGCTTGCAGCTTAGACGACGGCCGTGGGTGGATCTGCAGCCATGGTGGCTGGGGGAGAAGACCGCGGGTGCGGGCGCCGTCGCTTGGGAATGGAGGTGGAGGAGGAGGCATCGGCGACGGCGGCATAGGGCATGGATCGGCCGCGGCACAGGGATGGATCGGCCGCGGAGGGGGCGTAGGGCTGGATCGGGCGTGCGAAGGTCTGGTTGGCGGCGGAGACCGATCTGCTGTGGGAACGAGGGATCGATCCTAGGGTTTTTTTGGCACCGGTTTATTTCACTGGAGGGTATCGAGTAAGCAGAGGTGGGAGGATGACGAAAATAAAACGGACGTGGGAGGATGACGAAAATAAACCAGCGAAAATAAACCGCGTAGACTATTCACCAACTGCTCCATTAGGAGTAGAGATACACACACTTTGTGTGTATCCTCAAAAAAAAAACCCGGACCTGTCATCGAACTGGTGAGCCTGTCAATTCAGGTTTTCACTGGTCGGATCGCCGGTTCATCATTCTATTCGCTGGTTTTTACCATAAAATAATATATACTCCCTCCGTCTGAAAATACTTGTTATCAAAATGGATAAAAAGAGATGTATCTAGAACTAAAATACGTCTAGATACATCCACTTTTGTTCATTTTGATGACAAGTATTTTCGGACGGAGGGAGTATTAAGTAACTATATATGGTAATATATTACTGAAAATGGTCAAATAGAAGCATTTCCTTGTACTTGACAACAAATGTGCCCAGCCAAGGTGGTTATTGGGCCAAGCGTTGCTTCGAACTACCACGTAACTACCCTAAACCCTAAACTCTCTGTTCTCCCTAGTTAGATTTTAGATTGTTTTTTTCCCAGTTCAACTTCTGGATTATTTTTGGTTTATTCCACAAAATCGGCCGTTTTCATCGGTCTGGTTGCAGGACAGTCTCCGGAGCCTAAAGAACCATTGGAGGTCTCCGGTTCTAGTTTTTTCTGGTCTAACCACTGGTCCGTTCCGGTTTTCACACTATGCCTGAAGGTCGCTAGCTAAGGGCGCTGGAGCGACGGCGTCCGGGTCGTTTGATCGTTGCATGCAGATCAAGTGGTTCGTGGGGCGCCAGTTGGCATGGACCAGGACAAGAGGAGAGGAGCAGGGCCGGCTCTGGGGGTAGGCCACCTTGGCCTGGGCCAAGGGCCCCGGTCTGGGGGGCCATCATCAGATACATATAAGACTATATATCTATATTGCTGAAAAAAAATGAATTAGTACAGGCCCAGCCCAACTACGGGAGAGGAAAAGGCACGACGCCTAGCATACTACATCGACTAGAAGAACGTCCGTGCGTTGCAACGGGGCCACATTAACTTTAAGAGTTCAATATTAATCATGTTAATAATACATTTAATATTCTCATACATATCAAGTGACACTGGCGACCTTTTTTGTCAATTTAGCAACGGGCTCAATTGCAACGGGCTCTTTATACATATCAGACAACTCGCTACTACTTAAACTACAACTATGGCTATCAATATTTTTTTTGTCAATTTAGCTCAGCAATAGTGCCTCGCTTAATAGACTGCTTTGCATTCACTCCCTTAGGGCATCTCCAGCCGTTCGGCCCCCCAGGACGCCTAAATAGAGCGGCCTGGGGGCGTGCCGGCGCTAGTTCGGCCCCTGGGGGCAACCTAGCGCCCAGTCACGCCCCCACGCGCCGGCCCCAGGATGCAGGAAATTTAAACTTGGTCGTTCCCGCTCACAAAAGACGCCGCAAATCCGGCGATCGGACGTAGTCTGGCGTTACAAAAAACAGAGTTCGCGTGCGCAATGATTCACTCGGCGGGGTCGGCTCCAGGCGTTGGCGGAGTCGGCGTGCGCGGGCTCGGCGGTGTCGGAGCTGCTTTGGTGCTGGGCTGTGTCGGTGCGGCTTCGGCACTGCTGGGCGGCGACGTAGAGGCGTCGTTTGGGATTGGCATCCGGGTGGTCGTGGGCGTCGTCGGCGTCGTCGGCGTTGCCGTCGGCAGCTCGTTCAGGATGAGGCCGCGCTGCACCAGGTACCACGCCTTGAGCTTCTCGTCGTTGCTCTGGAGCATGTCCGCACCGCTCATCAGAAAAGCCATGTCGGTGTTCCTCTTCTTCGCGACGACGTTCGTCCGGAGCAGGTCGAGTTTGATGGCGTTGTTCTTCATCAGCGGCGACCACCGCGCCTCGGTCTTCTCTTCGCGCAGGACGGCCCGGGCCTGCGCGTCGGCGAGGCAATGCTCGATAGACTCCTGCACTCGCGCGGTTGTCGCGTCGGTGTTTTTCCCCTTCTTCGCCAACTTGTGGCCGTCCAGCCGCCCCTCTGACGCGCCCGGAGTCGGCGCGTCCAGCTTGTATGTCTCCTTGGCCTTGTCGAGGGCACGCCGGACTTCCGCCCACTTCTCGCACTTGTCAATGCGCTTGTAGACGTGGAGGTGCTTGAAGTCGGCGTCTTGGTTGTCGCCCCGATACATGGCGAACATACGCAGCAGCTGATCCTCAACGCTGGCGCCGCTCTCTAGGCGAGCCGCGACCTCCTCGACGATTCCATGCCATTTGTTGCACGCCAACTGGACACGGCCCCAATGGTTCGCCATCGCCTTGGAGTCGCGCTGCATGTAGACGCCTTTGAAGTAGGGGTCGATGAGCTTCCGTTCGTCGAACTCGGCCTTGATGCGGTCCCAGTACATCTCCAAGCTCTGGTTCGCGCCGGTGGTCGGGTCGAGGCAGACGACTTTCCATGCTTCGGCGAGGCATTCCTCCTCCTTGGACGTCCACTTGATGCGCGGTTCGCCTGACCTGGCCGCCCGCTTCTTCTTCTTCTGGCGCCCCTTCGCCGGAACAGGAGCCGGCTCATCCTCCTCCTCCTCCTCCTCCTCGGGTTCCTGCGCGTCCTCACCGTAGACGTAGCCGAGCTCGGCCTCCATGTCGCCGCTGAGATCCACTACCTCGTCCTGGGTGGCGAACCCGGGAGAGGCGGCGGCCGCGATCGATCCTGTCGCGATGATGTCGTCCATGTCGGCTCCCGTGTCGTCGGCGTCGCCGAGGTGCGAGAAGGGCAGAGGTCCACGGTAGAGATGGGGCGTCGGCGTGGACGCGTAGGAGGCGGGCGGCGAGTAGTTGTATGGAGGGTACTGCACGCCGACGAAGGCGGGCGAGGGCGTGCGCGTAGCGGGGTGACCATGAGGGAAGGTCACGTTCGGCTTGAACCCACCGTGCGCGTCGCCGTCGGCGTAGCCGGGCGATGATGAACCCCATGGAGATCCGGCGCCTTGCTGTCCCCAGGGCGCGTACTGGGCGTGGCTGACGACGGGTGGATTCATCCCCGCCTGATCGACCGATGAGGAAGACACCGCCAAGCGCGCCGTGTTGTCGCGAGCCTTCTTGGCGATGGCCCTGTTCCGCCCGTCGGCGGTGACTGCTTCGCGCCGCTGAACTTCCACCCTCCACTCGGCGTTCGACATGCCCGGCGGCTTCGATGGCGGCGCCCTCGGCTTCCTCTGCTTCGGCTGGACCACGGCACCAGTCGCGTTTGCCGCCGCGCGCGGCATGGTGTACTTCTTCGGCGGCATGGCGGTGACTGGAAGGCGAGCGGGAGGGGGTTTGGCGGGAGAAAGGGGGAGAATGGCGGGAGGAAGGCGAGCGAGCGGGAGAGATGTGAGGGAAAAGCGTCAACAAACGGCGGGAAAAGGCCCTCGGGTCGCCTCCAGGGCGGGCCCACGCGCCTTTTTCGCTTGCGCCGGCTCCCCAAGCGCCCCCCAGGGCGCCGGGTTCGGCCTGGGTCCGCCGGCACCAGTTTTGGCCCGAGCCGGCGAAAAACGGCCTTCTGGGGGCGCGACTGGGGCCTTTTTTTGGCGCCGGCGCGGCAAAATCGCCTGGGGAGGCCCTGTTGGGGGCGCGGCTGGAGATGCTCTTAGAAGACAGAGAGAACCAACTCAACATGTCAGAAGCTTAACAGAAATTTCATTTGTATGGCATGAACATATAGCAAGAGCACCAACACATAGATCAGCAGAGAGCAGAGCACAGCATGCACACACTCGGGCCATCTATATCATACACACACAACAACGCACACACGCATCACGCTGGCATACACATACAGAAAAGCAGGCACACACACATCATGCGCATTGGCCGGTGCGACACACGCAGAGCAAGTACGTACGCACGGAGAGCAAGCTAGCAAGCACGCACGCGTCCAACCCCGCCGCTGCATGCGCTGGCAGAAGGTGAGGCAGCAAGGGAGACTGCACATTGAAGCTGTCCATGCAAGGCTGGAGGTGCTGGGCCGGCGACGGCGGTGTCGGGACGGCGCTTGATTCGTTCCCGGTGGCCTGGAGCTTGGGGCGGCAACGTGGCGATAGCTAGTGCTCGGAGATGGGGGTTTGGGGCGGGGGCAGTCGACCCGATGGCTGGCGAAGTTAACGGGCTCGGGCGGCTAGAAATTCGGTGGGTGGCGGCGGCACAGCGCGAGGATGGGACAGGCGGAAAACCTAGCGGGCGTTCAACTACCAATACCCACGCCTTTTTTTAGGGGAATTGCTTGTGAAAATAACGTGCGACGACGACTTAGCGAGCGGATCCCCTTAAAAAAGACATAGCGAGCAGATTCCCTTAAAACTGGTAGGAATGGATACGATTGATGACGTTGATAAATAGTGGTGAATGTTGGCCTAATTTACTATCATCATGCATGGAAACGAATCATTAAGAAAAAGAATACTTTCTATTACTACACTCATAGGAAGCTTCCTAATCTCTGCTACCAAACAGTTTCTGCCCAAACAAGGAATGAAAGTTATGGACGTGATTCGGAAGGAAACAAACGTTATGAAGATTAATTAATTTAGATTTAATTTTTAGAGATTGATTGTGATTGATTCTTTTACATAAAAACATTACTAAATAATTTGCGTCAGTATGAAAAGTTCTGATCCGTTCAGTTTTTTTCGTTGTGTGAGAGGCTAAAGTGAAAATAAACCGATGAAGTGGGGGAGGCGACGAAAAAATCTACGACGGTTAACCTACGAAAAAAAACCGGATGAAAGTGGTGGGACGAAAAAAACCTAGAAGCGAGACTACCAACTGCTCCATTAGAAGTAAAGAGATCGATTCAATCGATTGAATCGCATCTCGGCATCTGCGTCTGGTCCTGGTTGCCTCGGGGGCTCGTCCGCCTCCGCCTGCTGCTCTCTCTGTCTCTCGAAGACTCGCACGGATGCCCGGCCGCCGGCTGCTGCAATCAGGTGGCCCTTTAATCCTTGATTCCGTGATTCCCGTCTTGATTTTCTTGGTACGGTTGATTTTCTTGCTTTCTTGGCGTAAACGTATTTATCTTTTCAGTTTCATCATCTTTCTAGTCGTATTGATCTATTGATTTTTTTGCAGCTTTAGGATTTAGGTGTTACAATGACGAAACCTAAGTCCGGTGCTGCGAAAAGGAAACAAAAAAAAACTTTAGGATTTCGTGAAGAATTGAAGCATTATTGTCTATGAATTAGAATTTGGATCTATTTAAGGTAATCAAACTAGCAGGGAATATTGTTTCTCATATTTAATATTTTGGTACTTTATTAGTCTTCCTTTCCTGATATGACATAGTCTGCGTGATTATCAATTTTTTATATGTTATATGTCTCAAAATAACAAAATATGATCGGATATGCGTACATATATATTACCTATAAGGGTCCTTTTTTCAACTTGGCCAAAGGCCCCGAAAAACATAGACCTATAAGGGTCCTTTTTTCAACTTGGCCAAAGGCCCCGAAAAACATAGAGCCGGCCCTGAAGAGGAGGGGGATAGTTGCATACCATTTTTGGTAAAATTGACAAATTTGACCTATGGACGAAATCAAATCACAGAGTGAACTGCCCGTGAAACTATTTCACGCGGCTGACCTTTTTGTGTGACGCCTGACACGAAGGCGCCACACTACACTGTGCAACGCCTCACAGATAGGCGCTACATGCCTGACCAGCATCGCACCCATGTGATACGAAAATTACTAAGTCAGTGTGTAGCGCCTGAGAGTTAGGCGCCACACTATACAGTGTAGCGCCTAGCTTCTAGGCGTTGCACTAGTGGTTGCTTCATTTTGTAGTGCAACCACTAGTGCAGCGCCTGAGAGCTAGGCGCCACACTATACAGTGCAGCGCCTAGCTCGTAGGCTCTGCACAATGACTTGCAATTTTTAGGCAGTCTGGGATGCAACGCTGGCCAGACGTGTAGCGTTTATCTGTGAGGCATTATACAATGCAGTGTGGCGCCTTCGTGTCGGGCGTCACACAAAAAGGTCATCCGCGTGAAATAGCTTTACGGGCAGTTCATTCTGTGATTTGATTTCGTCCACAGGTCAAATTTGTTAAATTTGCCACCATTTCTAATCTCTAATCGGGGGAAAAGAGTTCCACTCGCCCCATTTCTCTCCCAATTCCTCGTTGCCTCCCACCTCGATTTCACATCCCCATCGGCCATGGTGCTTGACCTCGCCCCTCCTCCACTGCTAGTCACGCTCAGCCTCGACTGCTACGTCGACCATTGAGCTCGCGGTGGCGGCCCAGAGAGACGTTGTGAAGCCACCTACTTTCTTCCAAGTCTAGAGTTCGGCTGGAGTTCGCTCGATGGCCTCGTGACCTCGTCGCCTCCTCTAGTCCAACTCCAGCGCCAGCACCGAGCAGGCTAAGTAACGCTTTTTTTTTAATACTGGCCTATGGAAAAAAAATTGGGCCCCCCTGGAATTTTCGGCCCGCGGGCCGCACTTTTGGCACCACTGTGGGGCCGGCCCTGACAACCTCATTCGGTTCCCAAAACGGTTTTTTTCTTTTTTCTAGTTTTCCGACATCCTTTTTTCTTTTTTCTTTTTTTCTTTTATATTTACTTTTCTTGTTTTTTTACCGTTTCAAGTTTATTTTATTCCAAAAAAATTCCTAAATTTAACAAATGTTCATTCTTTTTTTAAGTGTTCAAAATTAAAAAAGGTTGCGATTCCAATTTTTCATAAATTCAAAAAATGTTCTCATTTTGAAAAAATTCTTCTGTTTTCCAAAAATATGTTTGGAATGTTTCTGCTCCGAAATTTGACATATTTTCAAAAATATTCAGGATTTCAAAAAGCAATAGTATTTTGAAAATTTGTTCATAAATTTTAAAAAATGATCATGTTTCATTTTTTATGGAGTTTCAAAAATTGTTCACAATTTCCAAAAAATAGTGCTTTCAAATTTTGTTCGGGAGATTAAAAGATGTTTGCATTTGCAAAAACAAATTGTTTTGGAATCTTTAAAAAATTATCGTTTCAAAAAAAGTGTTCGTAATTTCAAAAAATGTTCCTGCTTTCGAACATATTCCAGTTTTCTAAAAAGAGGTCACATATTTGAAAAGTGTTTGCGTTTTGCGAAACACTCAGTTTAAAAAAATTGCATTGGAAATTTCAAAAATAATTCGGATCTGCGTTGTGGATTGGTTCTTAAAGTTTGATGCTGCTAAATTATTCATAATGCTTGCTAGCTTAGCCAGTTGCAGTGTGTGGTCTCTAGCATGAGATCCATGGTCACGGGCCGGCCCAGTCGGAGACCCGCCTATGCGAAACGACGTCTCTTTGCCACGGAGAGCTGCATATAGGAGGTTCCCTAGTTTCCCTGTTGACCTACTAACATGTGGGCTTGGCTCGCTAGGGTGGCACAGCGCCAAACTTGAGCATTGAGATTGAGCTATGTTGTGGGGAGGGAATCCCTAGGCCAAGGTAAGGAATGATACGATGTGATTGAGCTTGTGTACGGTCAACTATATGAGTTATATTTTGTTGTTTCCTTGTAAATGATTTCTTGCTATTAACGATTTATTTGATATTTTGTTTCATTCTTTCAACGGATTATTTTTCTTCTAAAAACAAGGAGGTGGGGGCGGTTTGGAGAAAATTAATAGAGATTATCATGTGGTTTGAAAAATAGATCGATAGAAAAGGACATGTCTGTAAGCCTAATATTATGTGTATTGACCGTATAGGATGTATATAAAAGGGAGACTTGGAGTGGAGGACAAGTGTACAAGCTTTAAACCTGTTCTATCTCTTAGAGCATCTAAAACCACATTTGGCATATCCGAGCCCCTATACGCCTGCAGATGCGTTCAGATAGGCCCGCTGGCAGCGACTTGGTAGTCCCATATCCGAATACTCAATTCCATGCAATGCATGCAACAACGTAAAACAAAGCAGATCAACACCAAGATCGAAGGAGAAATATAGATAGCCGTTTCATAGGACATAGTTCATTGGACACAAAAAGACATTGTTCACCAGATTCTACTAGATAAAAATATATTCATATAATAGATAGCTAGACGATAAGGAGAGGCTGAGATCACCATTTCGGGTTCTTGCCCTTGTGGTCAGCAGCGCTCCGGTCCAACTCCTTTCAAGAAAAAAAGTCGCGACTTTGAAAAAAAAGTTCATCGATTTTGAAAAAAAAAATCATCTACTTTCAAGGAAAATGTTGATGAATTTGAAAAGAAATTCATCGATTTTGAAAAAGTTCATATATTTTCAAGAAAAAAATTCACAAATTTATTTGGGCGATGCTACGCGTCCGCCGGCAGATTATTTTCAAAGATCCGCCACCTTCACAGCTGTTTGATCGGGCGTATCCATCAGCGGGACCGTTTGTAACATGGACGTTGCGGAACCGTTTGCACATATTTCTTGTTGCGGAAACTTTTTCAACAGAGATTTTGTTGTAGACTTTTTTTAGCATTAACTTTTTGAAACTTGTGTGTTGTTGCGGACGGACTTCTGCAACACAGATGATGTTGCGGGCGCCCCGTGCTACATCTGTTGATCTGAAAAGATATGGCCGGGAGTAATCCAAAGAGAAGATAAGGCAGCACCCAAAGCGGTGCGCTGGTCCACTTGGACACGCGTTGCGTGAGAGGGGGCGGATGGACGAAAGAAAATCCGTCGGTTGACGCTGAGAGTTTTCCAATTTATTTCACAAAAAATTATGAATTTAGAAAAAAGGAACGGAGAAAAAAGAAGGAAGAAAAGGCAACGAGTCAACCGCCGGGAGGTACGTTCCTCCCTCACAAGGAAATAATTAGAAGCGAGAGCAGAGGGAACCAAACCCTGGCCATGTCCGGCGGTACGGTCGACGCGGCGGCGGGCCTCCCGGCAACGGCGACAACCCTGGTGAGACCCCCCTCCCTCCCTCCCTCACTCCCTCCCTTGCCGCGGTTTGGAGATGCATGTGGGCGAATCGATTGCTGCATCTGGGGATTTGGTTTTGCTGGATCCATCCATCCATGGGGCGGGGCAATGACTGACCGACGAGGAGTGATTCCTAGGTATGGGTTTGCTTGCTTTGATGTGGCTTCCGTGAGCCTAGGTTAATTACAGAGTCCACCTTTGGGTTTGGATTTCTTGGATTTCTTGTTTGACTTGCCTGGAGCTTAGAGCCTTAATTAGATTCCCCGTTCAAGAATTCATCCGATTAACTTAACTTGCCGATTAATCCCTACTCATAGGGTCCCCGAGTAGCCGATTACCCGATAAATCATCTAATTAATTGATTAAATGGCTGATTAACTTGCCGATTAGCCTATTAATCCCCTACGCACCAGCCGACCGAGCAGCTACCAGTTAACGATTTCCTCAACAATGATTAGATTACTACAGTCTCATCTGGTATGGTTAAGACCGATGATATAAACATGCTCTGGTTGCTTGTCACAGGTTACCTACCATGCTCAATTCTATAACATTCACTAATCGTCTGCCAATTCTGATAATTGTCTCCCAACTCAATAATCGTTTGCCACAACTTGTGATCGATAACCCTTCTTAAGACTTTGATTAACAGTGCATTACCATTCTGCAGTTTTTTCAATTCTTGACATCATACGTGTAAATACACAAGTTCCAGCAAAACATTGGTACTGTTCCAGCAAAAATGACATGTTCATGACAAAAACATTGGTCTGCTTCCAGCAGAAAATTACAGGGTTCCAGCAAAAAAAATGATATGGTTCCAGCTCAAAAAAAGTCTGGTTTCCGACAAAAAAAAAGTCAAAAAATGCGCCATGACATCTTGCTGCAGCACCTCCCCCTCGCCACCATGGTAACACCTCAACTTGCCGGTGGTAGCAAAAAAAAAGCTCATTGATCTATGGTAGCATTGCCGCCGTAGCCTGAAGCATGACGCCTTTCACCGTATGCAGCTCCCCCGGATGCCGGTTGCAGCTCCCCGCCAACCATGGTTGCAGCTCGCGTTTCGGTTGCAGCTCCTGCCGTCCACAGTTGTAGCTCGCCGTTCCGGGCATCGAGGGAGACGAGGATGTAGCTCCGCATCCATGGGAGAAGCTCCCGCTCGCATCAGCTTTGGCATCCTCAAACTGCAGTCGCCGGTGCTGGTATTTTGGGGACTCAAAGAGAGAAAGAGAACGGCGGTGGGGATGAACTGGATTAGATACTCACGGGGGTGGTGATATGGTTTGTGTGGCCAGCCTTGCTGCATTGGCCAAACGGTCACGTGGGCGAGTTGCATGATAACTGAATGATGGTGTTTAATCCCACGCACGCGGCGCATTCGGCGCAGTGGTTCGGCCGGCCAGCCGGCACCAAACGTTTTCCATCAAAATATCTCTAATTAAGGGAACCAATTGATTTCCTTTTTTTGACAATTAATTGATTTCCTTTTAATTGTATAGCAAGAGACTCGAAAGCAGAGACCTCAGCTGGAACCAAACCCTCGCCATGTCCGGCAGTCGACGCGGCGGCGGGCCTCCTGGCAACGGCGGCAACCCCGGTGAGACCCCCCTCCCTCCCTCCCTCCGTTGCCGTGGTGTGGAGATGCCCCCGTGCTTTGGGGATCCGCCGGTGCGCGTTGGATGGCGCATCTGCTGATTTGGTTTTCTTCAATCCATCCACGGGGCGGGCTGAGTGATTCCTGAATTACCTCCCTCCCTCCCTTGCCGCGGTGTGGAGATGCCCCTGTGCTTTGGGGATCCGCGCGGTGCGCGTTGGATGGCGCATCTGCTGATTTGGTTTTCCTCAACCCATCCATGGGGTGGGCCGAGTGATTCCTGAATTACCTCCCTCCCTCCCTCACCGCGGTGTGGAGATGCCCCCGTGCTTTGGGGATCCGCGCGGTGCACATTGGATGGCGCATCTGCTGATTTGGTTTTCCTCGATCCATCCATGGGGTGGGCCGAGTGGTTCCTGAATTACCTCCCTCCCTCCTTTGCCATGGTGTGGAGATGCTCCCTTGCTTTGGGGATCCGGGCGGTGCGCGTTGGATGGCGCATCTGTTGATTTGGTTTTCCTCGATCCATCCATGGGGTGGGCTGAGTGATTCCTGAATTACCTCCCTCCCTCCCTTGCCGCGGTGTGGAGATGCCCCCGTGCTTTGGGGATCCACGCGGGGCGCGTTGGATGGCGCATCTGCTGATTTGGTTTTCCTCGATCCATCCATGGCTCGTCCATTGCCGATTCACGAATCCTTTGCCAACTGTTATAATTGTCTCCCGACTCAATAATCGTTTGCCACAACTTGTGATAGCCCTTCTTAAGACTTTGATTAACAGTGCATTACCCTTCTGCAGCCTTTACAATTCTTGACATCATGCGTGTAAATATGTTTGTTTATATCGCTCTATCTAATAATCATACATTACATAATCCTGGCCTTGTCCTGCATCCAGGTCCAGGGGGTGGTTGGGAGACTATTGAGAATAAGAAGAAGAAATGGGCGCCACGAACTTCATCCTCCAATGCTCCACCCGCTACAGCACGGCAAGCTTGGAATGGCAATGGACCTTCGCGTCCTTCAGGAAGCAATTTTGCTCAACCTTCTGGTCGTGGGCCTGCTGCCAGAGGCAATCCCAGGGCATCATCGCAAACAAGGTCTACAGAACTAGGATTGCAAGCGCCAAACCCAGCTGTCACCCCACCTCTGGTAAATGGTTGGCAGTGGGCTTCCAGGCCTCGCCCATCTCATCCTGAAAGCAGCAAGGATGGCCCTGAGACGGACAATCCTCAAGTCGAGGACTCGTCAAATGATGATGGCAATGATGGTGATGATGATGATATGAGCGACGACTATGATTCCGATGCATCTGAGAAAAGTTTCGAGACTCGAAAAATGAACAAGTGGTTCAAAAGTTATTTTGAATAGATCGGTACCTTAATGCTTTGCTTGGATTATCGTTTTCATTCCAGATACACCCGTATAAAACTTACAGACCTCCGCCCGCCGTTTTGATTTCCGGCCGGATATAGCTGTTGGCCGGTAAGTTACACTTGTAAGAATAATACACCCGTATTCAATTACACCGATGCCAAGCGCGGCCTAAGTGTGGATCAGATACATGAGCGACAATCGCATTGTCCGGCATGCCAAAATGGACCAGGAGCAATTGCCTGGTTCAAAGGGCTGGAATCTTTGGTCAGACATGCTAGAACAATGGGTTCTAGGAGGGTTAAGCTCCACAGGGAATTGGCTGCATTGCTGGAAGAGGAGATTTCTCACAGGGGATCTTCTGTGGTACAGCCTGGAGAGCACTTTGGGAAATGGAACGGATTGACAGAAAGCACTGACCGGCAGATAGTATGGCCGCCAATGGTGATTGTGATGAACACAAGACTAGAAAAGGGTGAAGATGATAAGGTGATGATGTTTTTCTATCTTCAACTACACATTGTATTAGTAGGAAAAGTAAACAGCAAGACTGTCATATTTTCATGCTTATTTCTTTTATCTTTCTTGAGCATTTGATTCATATCTATTAATTAGTCTGTCTGGGAAGGATTAAAATACTCAATATCTTCAGACGACCTGTTATAATTATTTGCTTGCAATCATGCTTGAATTTAATATATACAAACTAAAATAAAGTAAATATGTGTCTACTGTGTTGGCTAGGTATAGTTGGTGAATCAGTTGAGTGTTTGTAAAAAAGCATATGTTTAAGATAACTGTTCAAGGTTCTAAAATGACATTTTATTGCATTCTGATTTCGCTATTCGTTGATGCTCAACAGTGGTTAGGCATGGGAACCAAGAGCTACTCGAATATTTCAGTACTTATGCCGTGACCAAAGCACGCCATGCGTACGGTCCAGTTGGGCACCGTGGCATGAGTGTGCTAATATTTGAAAGCTCTGCCGTGGGCTATATTGAGGCGGAACATCTGGATAAGCGCTTTGTTGATCAAAGAACACACAGGGACAATTATATGCAAAAACATAGGGCTCTTTTCTTACCAGGTGGGATAAGACAATTATATGGTTTCCTAGCCACAAAGGAAGACATGGAGGATTTCAATAAACACCACCAAGGTATAATATTGAACTTCTGTTCATACATTTAATACATTCTATGGTAAATACTACCTGATTGTAATGAACTTTCTTGCCTGAATTCTTTGCCACCAATGATGATTGGTGTGAATGCAACATGATATGCATGTGAAGCTGCACCTCTGTGTTCTTCACTTCTTGCATTGACATGTTAACATGGTCGATACTTCCCACATTCATCTCTATATATGTATTTGGAGCATAGTACGACAGGCCTGTTTAGTTTTCTGATGCTGTCCTGTTAAATTCAAGATGGCCTATAGTTATGGTGGCTCAAACACAGTATTATTATTATGTATTTATTTTGGTTCAAAAAATGTATTAATTTAGTGCAAAGGTAGAAAAATGCTCTATTAAACCAGATTTCAGTACACCCACGATTTTCTTAGCAGATATATTGCCTACTGTACTATGTGCTTACATAAATGATTGTTTATAATTCTCAGGGAAAAGCCGCCTGAAATATGAGATGAGATCTCATAATGAGATGGTAGTGGCCCCGATGAAAAAAATGAGTGAAGATAATCAACAACTCACTTATGTGAAGAACAAGGGGGTTAAGACAGAGCAACGCTCTAAAGTTGTACAAGGAACCCTGGACGTTGTTGCCCAGAAACTTCGAGAGACTGAGGAAGAGAATATATTCGTCAGGCGTAAAGCTAAAGAGAAGCACTCTGAGTATGAGGAAGAGGTAAATGATTGCTTTCTTAAAGGTTACACCAGTGTATGTGAACACTATTACTACATGCCAATAATCTACATTCGATAGAATTAACTTTTTCAATTTTTTCCCATGTTATCTTTTTCCTTGTTTTTGAGTTCATCTCCTTTTTCTTTACCTTGTGTTTCTGTACTCCTTGCAGATGAAATCCCAAGAGAAATTCTTCCTTGATCAGATAGAAAACATTCACAAGGCCCTAGAGGACAAGGAAAGGGAGTTTGAGAGGTTGCTGCAGGAGGAGCGTGCCAAGGCTAGACAGTGTGACGTGGATTCTGGGACTACCGAAAATCGCAGGCTAAGGTCGATGTTTTATTATTTTGTGCTTCATTTTGTTAATTTTTATCATGCCTCGTCATCTCCTACCTACCTACCTACCTACCTCAATAGAGTAAAAACAATTAATCTGTTTAAACCTGTGTTATGCTGCTGTGCAGGAAGGAACAGGTACAGCGCTTCATGTATTGCCAGGTTAAGGACGTGCAGGAGTTCGAGGCTGAAGCTGACCAACTGATAAAAGCACACGAGGAAAAGAAGGTGCAGCTCAAGAAAGAGTACGCGACAAAGGAGGTGGAGCTCGAGAAGGAGTTTGATGCCGCTTTTACCGGTCTGATGGAGAAACACAAGCCCAACACCTTCCAGGCCTCCAACAGCTCTTGAAGATCACAGTTCATATATAGGTTTTCGATCCGTTTCCCTTATAAACTGGATCATTCTCCTGGCATAATGGCTGCTTTGAGTAATATATTCGGGTGTATGCATGATTAGGAAACCTCAACTTGATTGGACCTGTCATCCTGCTCTGCTTTAGAATTTCAGATAGAAAGTATCCAAATTATCTTGTCATCTTTTCAGAATTTCAAATGGTTCCTTCTAGGCTGGTGGCATTGTCAGATAGAAGGGTTCGAGTTCTTTTCAAAAGACATGATGAAAACTAGAGGCTGGGGCGTGTCTTGGGGCGAGGCAATCATTTGCGTGAGTTTAATCATGGGGATGGTTGTCCGAAAAGTCATTGGCGAAAAGCTTAGTTGCTTTGAGGTTTAAACCGTTGTAACTTTGTCACCATTTTCTTTATCTAGTCACATTTTATTTGTCCTCGTCTTCATCACCTGCAACGGCCAATGTTTGCTATTTGTCATGCGAAAACTGTTCTGGGCCTCAGTGACCCCGGACGCGCCGGTGAAGAAGGCTTGAATCATGCATGGCACCACTCCACTTTGCTTAACACAAACAATAGCAATATGCTCTAATTCTTGGCTTTGAATGACAAGAAGAAATTTGCTCAGATTTGCGGCTTCCTTCCTTGACACTTTGATTGCCTTTGAATGACAAGAAGAAGAATATTAGTACCTTAGAGAACAACTTAAGACAAGCTTCTCCAAACCACCAGGATACTTGATTTCTGATGATGACTGCGCCAACTTCTCTCTTCAGGAAATTTAGCAGCAAACGTGACAGCATGAACAATCCTCATCCTGTGCTTGCTTTCTCCAGTATATATGTGTACTGATAAGAGAAGGGGATACAATTTCAAGTCCAAAAATTCATGGAAATACAACTCAGCTTGTAAAATTTAGCAGCTAACAAGACAGCAAAAACCGTACAGAGAGCAGCTCCATTATCACTTCCTATTATATTCCAAAAAAAGTCATCCTCAGTGCAGATCAGTGCCTTCTCAGATGTTCAACGGATGATTGGAGGTCAACGGGTGGATTTGGCACCCTTTTGATGACTACAGAAAGCGCCAGTAACCCACTTGAGCTTGGTTTTCCTTTTTTCTTTTCTTCAGCTTGTGTGGTGAAGATGATGCTTGGCAGTACAGGCTTTGAATTCCACAAAAGCTGCAGCCACTGACTTCCAGGATTTGTATTGACCACAGTCCAACACTTTGACCGTTATTTCTACAAGTCCTTGAGCTAAATATTTTGCTCTATTTCAAAGCGAAAAGGAAACATTCTAAAATTCAAAAAGAAAGGGGAAACATTCTAGCCGAATAGCTTAAGACAAGATGCTTCAATTTATGTATGAAATTGCCACAACTTAGGTAGTTACAAGTTACCACATGAGAAATACTATGAAACCAATCACATGAGAATGAGATGCCACCAAACGAAAACTCTACTGCAATGTTAACTCAAGTACATTCAGTGCATTAGTTGTATACGCAGAGATATGATCAGTAAGCGACTAGGCGTATGCCATGGCCCATGGGTACCCTTCTACCCATGCCTTCAATTGCTTTCAAACAAAATTCCACGGGCATGAGGAGAGAAAAAGAGGAAGAGACACCGAAGAAGAAAAACAGGCAGCCCAGCAGCATCAATAAATAGATGGCTACAGTTACTTACTGAAGAAGAAAAACAAGCAACCCAGCAGGAGCAGCAGCCCAGTAGCACCTATAAAGAGACGGTGACATACACTGAAGAACAGTCATCCAGCAGCAACTTCCACTCAACACAATAATGTGCACCATGAGACTTCTTCCACAATACTGTAGCCGCCAGGAATATTGGCATGTTGGCTTAACACGAACAGAAAGTGCTAGTAGTAGAAGTTTACCGAATCAACCCACTTGAGCTTGGAGCTTTTCTTCAGCTTGTGTGGTGAAGATGCTGCTCGGCGGTACAGGCTTTGAATTCCACAAGTTGCGGCCACTGTCTCATTTTCCCAGAGACACATCACACATGACTTCCAACAAGATTTGCAGTCCATGATTCATATTAACCCAAATTCAGCACTTAAGCCTTTATTTTTACCATCGAAATAATTCTCCCGACAGTTCATCATTGTGTTGCACCGGTCGCGAGTCCTTGAGCTAAATCTTTTGTTCTATATGTAGTAAGGGAAACATTTTAGAGAATAGACGAGCTAACAACAGGGTCTCCAACCGTATTGGGAACAGCTCCCTCTATCACCCACTATTATTCCAAAACAATGGGCACAGACATTCCATCGTTTGACGGATCAGGAAGGAACAAATCCAAGTTCTTGCAACCGGGAGCTGAGGCAAGAATACAAATGGCACGGAGTGACTGCTTAAGGCCATATAGAGCTTTATCCAGCTTGAATGCATGACGCAGAAAGTGTGTCAAATAGCACAGGAAGTACAAATAGCACAGCGAGTACGAGCTAGCTTACCGAAGAGACTACTATGTGTAAGATTCAACCAGTTCAATTTGCAGACACACAGGTGACCAAGCTCTCGCGCACTCGCCACCTGCATCAGATTAATTTTGCATGACGGTGCCATTTTTGCTTACAATGCGGGTCAGTCATAGTAATGTTTTTGCCCTCTGTCGTCCTTCCTTCCTTCTTTCCTGCACAAGCACAGCCAGCATCTCTCGTCTCAACCACCAGAGACAGTCGTCAAGTTCAGAGAACAGCGCGCTTTACTGATAAGAGAAGCGCATACCAATTCAACCTCAAAAATCTATCAAATTCAACTCAGCTAGTGCAGTGAGTGACTGACATGCTAATAACCGTACAGAGAGGCAGAGAGCACCTCCCTTTATTCCAAAAACAAGTCTTCTTCTACCTTGCTTAGTGCCTTATCAGATGTTTGATTCGCCAGTTCGATGGATGATGGGAGGTCGACAAGTGGATTTGACACCCTTTTGATCGCTACAGAAAGCGCCAGTAACCCACTTGAGCCTTGAATTCCACAAAAGCTGCAGCCACTGACTTCCAGCAAGACCTGCGGTCCAGGATTTGCATTGACCACAATTCAACACGGAACCTTTATTTCCAAAATCGAAGGAATTCCAGTCACAAGTCCTTGAGCTATTACCACTCGCCATTATTCCAAAACAGGTTGTCATGACCGGGCAGACTTATGCCCGTAGGAGGCCCACTGGGCAGGTTTAACTAGGGGCTTAATCCGCAAGTTATCTATTTTAATTTTTCATCGTGATTATATATATAAGTTGTAAAACTCTATGACAATCAAGCAATAAGAATAAATCTATTGCCCGGCTCCCAGACGAGCCGGACCCTAACCCTAGCCACCTCCTGCTCTTGCGCCGCCGCCTCCTCCCTCGCGCACGACGGCGCCTGGCCGCCGGCGGCCGCGAGCCTCGCCACGTCCAATCCCCTCCTTCCCCTACAACCTACGCCCTAGACCCGGTAGGGTCCTAACTCCTACCAATTTGGTATCAGATAGCTTGGGTCCGATCATGTCTGCTCCACCACGCACCCCGCCGCTGCCCACCACCACCGCATCCCCCTCCCTCTCAACTACGTCGATCGACCTCTCCACCGCGCCGCTGGCGCTTCCCACTGCGCCGCTCGGCTCCACCACGGGGGCCTCCACCGACCAGTCGTTGCCCCGGCGGAGATCACCGGGGTCCTTAATGACCTCGTCATCGCCATCCAGGGCATCCGCCTCTGCCTGGCCGGGCCTTACGGGCAGCCGCCACCCTTGCCGTCGGCCGCCGCGACCGGGCCAGCCGCCCTGCCCTGGTACGCGGCCACCACGGCGCCGATCGGGCCTCTACACCACCACTGGCCAGGTCAGCCGCCGCCCGCCGTCGCCCCCCACTGGCCGGCCCCGGCGATCGCCGTGCCCCCGACACCACCCGGGTCGGGGCAGCCGCAGCCCCAGCTGCCGGTCCCACTGCCTCCCGCTGCCGCGCCTCAATGGCCACAGTGGCTGGCCGCGGCCCTCGCTGCACCTCCCACGCCACCCGGGTTCGTGCCGCCGCAGCCTCAGCTGCCGGCCCCGCCATCGCCCAGCAAGGAGCCCGGGTCACCACGCAGGGAGGCGTACCAATCCAGCAAGTGCGCTTCCCGCCGTCGCCGTCCCCAATACCGGCCTGGCTGACCGGATCATCGCCGCCACCGGTCTACACATCAGCTGGAGCCCCGCCGGCACCCACTCTGCAGTTCGGCGATCCCTCCGGCTCAGTGGGGCACTCCACGGGCCGCAGCCATGCTGACTGTGCCCCAATCCTCGCTGCTTCGCACCTCCGAGCCAGTCGGCCACGGCGCTCAGACTCAGACACCGCCGCGGTTTGCCAAACTTGATTTCGCCACCTATGATGGCACGGAGGACCCCCTCAACTGGCTCAACCAGTGCGAGCAGTTCTTTCGCGGGTAGCGCACCCTCGCCTCGGAGCGTACCTGGCTCGCCTCCTACCACCTCCGCGGTGCGGCACAGACCTGGTACTACGCCCTCGAGCAGGACGAGGGCAGCATGCCCCCTTGGGAGCACTTCCGCGAGCTCTCCCTCCGTTTTGGGCCACCAATCCGCGGGAGCCACCTGGCAGAACTCAGCCGCCTTCCCTTCACCTCCACGGTTTAGGACTTCGCCGACCGTTTCCAGGCCCCAGGCCATACAGCCGACAGGCCCAGCTCGAGGAGGCCGCTAGGCCACCAGGCAGTCCCCGCACCCGGCCGGCCACCCCCGGCCGCTCCAGTGACCACCACCCCGGCCGCGACACGGCCCTTCCGTCATCTCTCTCAGGCGTAGCAGCTGGAGCATCGGTGCTTGGGGCTTTGCTTGAACTGCGATGAGCCCTACGCGCCGGGCCATGTCTGCCCGTGCCTCTTCTACCGGGAGACGGTCGACTACACCGAGGAGGACGCCCCAATCGACGGGTTCGACATGCTGCCGCCCCCAGCGGCTGCCGATGCCGCATCCACGGCCGCCCTGGCGACATCCCTCGTGGTCTCGCTCCATGCGCTTGCCGGCATCCGTGATGAGCGGACCATGCTCTTGCCCATAATGATACACGGCGAGCGCCTGGTGGCCCTTTAGCGCTGCCCACATAATGATATACGGGCTCATAATGATATACGGGCTCCACACATAATGATATACGGGCTCCACACATAACTTCCTGCCCGAGGCTACCATGCGCCGCTTAGCGCTGCAGCCGACGGGCGGGGAGCAACTTCAGGTCACGGTGGCCAACGGCGATCGTCTTCGGTGTCATGGGCTCACGCGGAACGTGTCCATCACCATCGGCGACGAGCACTTGACCATCACGTGCGCGGGCATCGACCTGGGTTGCTTCGACTTCATCCTTGGTGTTGACTTCCTGTGGACCCTCGGTCCCATCCTCCGGGACTTCGACGCCTTGACGATGTCCTTCTGGCGTCTCGGCCACCGCGTCCAGTGGGAGGGCATTGGGGGCGCCTCACCGTCGACGCCCCAGCTCCAGCTGGCGACGGCCACGACCGAGGCCGAGCACCCTCTATTGGAGCACCTCCTGCAGCAGCACGGCGACCTCTTCGACGAGCCGCGGGGCCTTCCGCCAGCCCGGGTGTACGATCACCGTATTCATCTCTTGCCAGGCTCGGCGCCGGTGGCGGTCCGGCCATACCGCTATCCGCAGCTGCAGAAGGACAAGTTGGAGCGCCAGTGTGCACTCATGCTGCCGCGGGCATCATCCGGATCTCCACATCGTCGTTTTCCGTGCTGGTCCTCCTCGTCCGCAAGTCGGACGGCACATGGCGCTTCTACATCGACTACCGCACCCTTAATGCCCTGACACTTAAGGACAAGTTTCCTATTCCGGTGGTCGATGAGCTCCTCGATGAGCTACATGGGGCGCGCTTCTTCACCAAACCCGATCTTCGGTCAGGTTACTACCAGGTGCGCATGCACCCGGATGATATCGCCAAGACGGTGTTTCGGACTCATCACGGCCACTTCGAGTTCTTGGTCATGTCGTTTGGTCTCTCCAATGCACCGACGACTTTTCAGGCTCTGATGAACGACGTCCTCTGCCCCTACTTGCACCGGTTTGTGCTCGTGTTTTTTGATGATATTCTTATCTACAACGCCTCGTGGGCGGAGCACCTTCAGCACGTCGCCATCGTCTTCAACGTGCTTCGGGTGCATCATCTTCATCTTAAGCGCTCGAAGTGCTCGTTCGGGACGCCTTCCGTCGCCTACCTCGGCCATGTCATCTCGACCGAGGAGGTGGCCATGGATGCCGACAAGGTGACGGTCGTTGCCGCCTGTCCGACCCCTCATTCACCGGAGGCTCTTCACGGATTTCTAGGCCTCGCGGGGTAATACCGAAAATTTATCCGGGAGTTTGGCCTCATCGCGTCTCCACTCACGCGCCTACTCCGTCGTGACGCCTTTGCCTGGGATGAGGAGGCGACCGTGGCGTTCGAGGACCTCAAGGGGGCCCTCACGACAGGGCCCGTCCTTCAGATGTCGGACTTCGACCGGCCGTTCATCATCGACTACGGCGCTTCCGGTGCCGGGTTCGGCGCCGTCCTTCATCAGGGCGATGGACCCCTCACCTTCTTCAGTAGGCCTTTCACCACGCTCCATCTTAAGCTCGCGGCTTATGAGCGCGAGCTCATTGGATTGGTGCAGGTGATGCGCCATTGGTGGCCCTATCTGTGGGGTCGGTCTTTCCAGATTCGCACGGACCACTACAGCCTCAAGTTCTTGTTGGACCAGAGGCTCTCGACCGTGTCGCAGCACCAGTGGATCAGCAAGCTCTTCGGCTTCGATTTCACCGTCGAGTACCGACCGGGCCGCCTTAACACCGTGGCCGACGCCCTGTCTCGCCGCGACGCCGACCACGACACCGCCGTCGGCGACTCTGAGGGGGCAGCGCTCTGCATCCACTCGGGGCTCACTTTCGCTCTCTTCCTCGACATCCGTTGGGCGACTGCGGCCGCTCCGGACGCCCTCCTCCTTCAGCAGCAGCTGGCTGCGGGTGAGCTTGAGGAGCCGTGGTGCCTTGCCGACGGGTTGCTTCTTCATGGGCGCCAGGTCTTCGTACCAGCGCACGACGATCTCCGTCACCAGGTGCTGCTGCTGGCCCACTCGGTGGGTCATGAGGGTGTGCAGAAAACCCTCCATCGTCTCCGCGCCGACTTCTACATTCCCGGTGATCGGGCCCTGGTCCGTGACTGGGTCTGGTCTTGTGTGACGTGCCAGCGTAATGGAGACACTCAGGCCGGCTAGTCTGCTTCAGCCCTTGGAGGTGCCGCCTCAGGTCTGGGCGGATATCTCCATGGACTTCATCGAGGGCCTCCCTGGTCGACCGCTTCTCCAAGTATGCTCACTTCATCACGCTCGGTCATCCCTAGACTGCTGCATCTGTGGCCCGTGCCTTCTTCGACAGCATCGTCCGCCTCGACGCGTTTCCCTCTCCGATCGTCAGCGATCGGAACCCGGTGTTCACCGGCCATGTTTGGCGCGATCTCTTCCGGTTGGCGGGCGTGAAGCTCCGCCTGAGCATGGCCTTCCATCCTCAGACGGACGGCCAATCCGAGGTTGTCAACAAGGTGATTGCCATGTATTTGCGTTGTGCCACAGGTGATCGTCCTCACGCTTGGGTGGTTTGGCTCTCGTGGGCGGAGTACTGCTACACTAGTAGAAAATAGGGCTATGGTCCAGGCCGGCTCAGCCCATTAGTCCTGGTTCAGTGTAGAACCGGGACCAATGTGGGCATTGGTCCCGGTTCGTGAGCCCTACGCGCCACTCCATTTGAGGTGGTCTACGGCCGGCCGCCCCCGCCCATACTGCCGGTTGATCCGGGACGGCTCGGACGGAGGTGGCCGGTGATCTTATGCGGCGCCGTGATGAGATGCTGGTCGAGGTCCGGCAACGCCTCCTTCAGGCCCAGCAGTTGGCCAAGCACTACGACGATGACCACCATCCCGAGGCGGAGTTCGCGGTGGGTGATTGGGTTTGGCTGCGTCTCCTTCATCGCTCTACGCAGTCACTGGACCCACGCGCGAAGCGCAAGCTGGGTCCTCGCTATGCCGGGCCCTTAGCTGTCTTGGAGCGCATCGGGAAGGTGGCCTACTGTCTTCAGCTTCCGGCCGGTGCCCGCATCCACGACATCTTCCATGTGGGGATGCAGAAGCCCTTCCGTGCGGAGCCACCTGGGGCCCCTCCAGCACTTCCTCCAGTCTTCGGCGGGCGTCTCCTTTCGAAACCGGAGAAGGCCTTTGAAGGCCGAGCTACATCGCCGGGTGTGGTATGTGTTGATTCAGTGGGCTGGACTTCCAAAGGAGGACGCTACTTGGGAGCAGCGCGACGAGTTCCGCCAGCACTACCCAGACTTCCAGCTCGAGGACGAGCTGTTTGCGCAGGCGGGGAAAGATGTTATGACCGGGCAGACTTATGCCCGTAGGAGGCCCACTGGGCAGGTTTAGTTAGGGGCTTAGCCCGCAGGTTATCTATTTTTATTTTCCATCGTGGTTATATATACTAGTTGTAAAACTCTATGACAATCAAGCAATAAGAATAAATCTATTGCCCGGCTCCCAGAGGAGTTGGACCCTAACCCTAGCCGCCTCCTGCTCTTGCGCCGCCGCCTCCTCCCTCGCGCACGACGGCGCCTGGCCGCCGGCGACCGCGAACCTCGCCACGCCCAACCCCCTCCTTCCCTACAACCTACGCCTTAGACCCGGTAGGGTCCTAGCTCCTAACACAAGTCTTCTTCTGCCTCGCTAAGTGCCTTCTCAGATTTTATATTGGGACGGTTTGACAGATGACCCGAGGTCGACTAGTGAGTTGATTTGGCACCCTTTTGATTACCACAGAAAGTGCCAATAACCCACTTGTGTGCTGAAGATGCTGCCTGGCTGTACATGCTTTGAATTCCACAAAAGCTGCAGCTGCTGCCTCGTTTGTCCTCAGACACATGACTTCGAGCAAGACCTGTGGTCCTGGATTTGTATTGACCACAATTCAACACCGAGACCTTCATTCCCACCATTGATGGAATTCCAGCACCGAATTTTTCCCATAATTTCTTGAGCTAAATCTTTTCTTCTATGTACCAGCTGAAAAGCAAAAAGGGAAACATTTTAGAGAATAGATTAAGACAAACTGGTTCAATTTCTTTACGGAAATTCCATAACTGAAACAGTTACAAGTTGCATCATCAAATAAACAAGAAATACTATCAAACAAACCACAGAAGATACCATCAAATGAAAACTCTACTGCAATGTTAACACAAATCCATTCAGTAAATAAGTTGTAGACGGAGGAGCTCTGTGGGTGCCCTGCCTTCAATTGTTTTCATAATTCCTGTGTCGACATGAGAAAATGAAAAAGAAAAACAGACTGCCGGCAGTGAAGAAGAAAAGGAGGCCCCCCAGCGTCGAAACAAGAGGTAATAAACAAGATGGTGACAGACACTGAAGAATAGTCATCCAGCAACAGCTTCCACTCAACCGGTGTGTGTTCGCTGAGGACCCCATAACACTAGAGCTGCATTGTGTACTGAATCACGTACCCCAGCCAAACACAACATGCAAACAATAGACAACAAAATGGCATTTGCATTTGCATTACAGTGCTGCCTGAAAGTAAACCACCAGGCTTATGCTTTTCTTTCTCGTAATGACTTGATTCACCTGGGTTAGGTGCCTGCTTATTATACAGGAAAATTAGCAGCTAAGATAATAGTCATTGGACAATCGTCGAGTTGAGAGAACAACTCCCTTTATCACTTTCTAATGGAGGTTGATCAGACGAGGTTGCCATCCTGTGCTTGCTTTCTCCCTGATATAAAGACTATACGAGAAGTGGATACCAATTCAACCTCGAAAATTCTTTGAAATTCAACTTGGTTAGTGCCATCACAGACAAGCTAACAACAGCTCCCTATCTGTGAGGAGACATTCCATCGTTCAACGAGTTGTAGTGGTATATGAGGATACACCGAATCTGTCCATGCAGAAATGACGGCGTCGAGATTCATGTTTGAATTAGTGTGCGTGCCACTGTACTGTAGGCATGCAGCCCCAGTTCATCCTCCTGCACAAGCAGAAAAAAGCAAGCACCAGATCAGAAAAAAGCAAGCTGAGCAAATTATTCTACTGGTTGAGAGACAAGCTTTAGGCATTCACAAAAAAAAAACATAGGCCATAGATGCTCAACGCGTACAGAAAGTGCCAGTAACCCACTTGATCTTGGATTTTTGCTTCAGCTTTTGTGGTCAAGATGCTGCTTGGTTGTACCGGCTTTGAATTCCGCAAAAGCTGCAGCCACTGCCTTGTTTGTTCACACACGCATGACTTCCGACAAAGACTTGCGGTCCAGGATTTGTATTGACCACAATTTAATGCTGATACCTTTATTTCTACCATAGATAGATTTCCAGCATAGAGTTTTTCCAACAATTCTAGTTACGAGTCCAATTTATTTTTTCCTCTGTACCTGCTGAAAAGCAAATAGTGAAACATTTTAGAGAATAGCTTTTTCTATCACAATTGAATACAGGTTGCATGATCAAATAAACGATAAATACAGGAGATGCCATCAAATAAAAACTCTACTACGATGTTAACTCAAGTCGGTCCAGTAAATAAGTTGTAGACACAGTGGAATTTGGAAAGATACGATGTTAACTCAAGTCGATTCAATAAATAAATTCTAGGTATCCCTGCCATCAATTGCCCGTCTCATTTTTCAACAGGCATGAGAGAAATAAAAAAGAAAAACAGGCTGCCAACACTGAAGAAGAAAAACAGGTTGCCTAGCAACAGCTGCCAAAGGGGTGTGCTAGGGTCCGAACAAGAGCTAATAGGCATCTAGCTGACAGAGATGGAGAAAGACACTGTAAAACAGAGGACCTCACAACACTAGTTAAGTATAAATACAGTTGCAGTGTGCGTTGAATGAAACCCCCAACCAAACACAACATGCAAACACCAGGCAGCAAAATGGGAGCTCCCTTGACACCATTGCTGTACCTCTGCCTACTGCTGGTGCCATGCCTTCTTCTCTTGCAAGAAGCCTATGCGGCTCGCCATGGAGGGATCTCACTGAGGTCTCAACAGATGGCCCTCCTCCACTGGAAAGCTACACTCACGAGCCCACCGCTGCACATGAGCTCTTGGCAGGAAAACACCAGCCCATGCAACTGGACGGGCATCATGTGCACTGCTGTTCACCATGGCCGCCACATGCCCTGGGTGGTGACCAACATCTCCCTGCCAGATGCTGGCATCCATGGCACTCTTGGTGAGCTCAACTTCTCGGCTCTTCCATTCCTCACATACATTGACCTTAGCAGCAACAGTCTCCATGGTCTAATACCAACTAATATCAACTCTTTATCATCACTATCTTATCTTTACCTCGACTTTAACCAGCTCACGGGGGAAATTCCGTACGAGATTGGTGGCCTGCAGAGTCTCACCCAGCTTGTTCTCTCATTTAATCGACTCACAGGACATATCCCTGCATCTCTGGGCAACCTAACCATGTTAACTGATCTTGGCATTCACCAAAATATGATATCAGGTCCCATTCCTGAGGAGATTGTCAAGCTTGCCAACCTACAACTTCTAGTACTAAGCAACAACACCTTGACCGGTTCAATACCGAAAACCCTTGAAAATCTGACCCAACTAAATACTTTGTACCTGTATGGAAATCAACTTTCAGGGCCTATACCCCAAGAACTAGGCAGGCTAGTCCATTTTCAAGATCTTGAGCTTTCTGAAAATGATTTGTCAGGTTCAATTCCAATCTCCATAACCAATCTCACTAAACTGAACCTGTTTTTTCTCTTTGACAATCAAATCACTGGTCCAATACCCCCAGAACTAGGCAACCTCGCTATGCTAAACCAACTTGATCTCCATAGTAATCAAATAACAGATTCAATACCCCTGGAACTAGGAAACCTCACTATGCTCAGTGAACTTTATCTCTATACAAATCAAATCACAGGCCCAATACCTTTAGAATTGGGCATGTTGCTGAATCTCGAAGAATTAGACTTGTCCGATAACCAAATATCTGGCTCTATTCCCCAGGAGATTGGAATCCGATGAATCTCAAATATTTATACTTGTTTCAAAATCAAATTTCGGGCTCAATACCTAAAACTTTTGGGAAGTTGCAAAGCATGCAAGAACTGCTAGTCTTTGATAACAACTTATCAGGTTCTCTTCCTCAAGAATTTGGATCTCATCAGCCTTGTTAAAGTTGAGTTGTCAAACAACTCATTTTCAGGACCTTTACCCGCAAATATATGTTCAGGTGGCAAACTTCAATATCTCATTGTCTTCTCTAATATGTTCAATGGCCCCATTCCAAGGAGTTTAAAGACATGTACGAGTTTGGTTGAAATTGACCTTCAATCGAACCAACTAATAGGAGATATATCTCAACACTTTGGTGTGTATCCACAACTCATAAAGATGATCTTGAAATCGAATAGACTCTCTGGGCACATCTCACCAAGTATAGGTGCATGTACCCAACTAACGGTGCTACGTCTAGCACAAAATATGATCACGGGTTCCATACCTCCAGTCATTTCTAAATTGTCCAACCTAGAACAACTAAGACTCGATAAAGATATGTGTGGTAACCTCTCTGGCCTGCCACCTTGTTATTCAACTCCAGTATCAGGTCACCATAAACGGAAGACACTTGGTTTGCTTTTGCCAATTGTTCTTGTTGTGGGTTTCAGCATTGTTGCTGCAATTGCCGTCATAATAATGCTTAGTCGTAATAAGAGAAAACAACAAGAAAGTGTTACTGCTGAAGGAAGGGACCTATTCTCTGTTTGGAATTTTGATGGAAGATTAGCATTTGATGATATTGTAAGGGCAACCGAAGACTTCGACGAGAAGTACATCATTGGAACAGGAGGATATGGCAAAGTCTATAAGGCACAACTCCAAGACGGGCATCTAGTTGCTGTGAAGAAGCTTCATCAGACTGAAGAAGAGTTGGATGACGAAAGAAGATTTCAAAGTGAAATGGAAATCTTATCACAGATCCGACAACGAAGCATCGTCAAAATGTATGGATTCTGCTCCCATCCAGTGTATAAATTTCTTGTCTATGAGTACATTCAGAGGGGCAGCCTCCACGGGACATTGGAAAATGAGGAGCTAGCAAAGGAATTAGATTGGCAGAAGAGAATAACTCTTGCAACTGATGTGGCTCAAGCAATATCTTATTTGCACCATGAATGCAGTCCACCCATAATCCATCGAGATATCATGAGTAACAACATCTTGCTTGAAATAACCTTCAGGGCTTTTGTCTCGGATTTTGGCACAGCAAGGATTCTTAAGCCCGATTCATCAAACTGGAGTGCACTAGCAGGAACATATGGCTACATAGCTCCTGGTACGTACAAGTATAACCTTTCTTCTTACATCATAAAAATTCATCTCAGTTCATTTGTTCCTCATTCTAATGTTTTGATTTTATGCAGAACTATCATACACATCTGTTGTGACAGAGAAATGTGATGTATATAGCTTTGGCGTGGTTATGCTAGAGCTAGTGATGGGGAAGCATCCAAGGGATAAATTAGAAATAGTTTGCCAAGCGAGAAACAAGCTATGTTGGTGAAAGATATTCTGGACCAACGACCGACCACACCAACAATAACAGAAGAGAATAACTTATCTCTTCTCATTAAGCTGGCCTTTTCTTGCTTGGAATCTTCTCCACAAGCAAGGCCAACCATGCGGGAGGCACACCAAACACTCATATGCCTTTCAGCGCCCTTACATTTACAGCAAGTAAAGGATGCATGTTGATATATGATCCGAAACCTAATGAGAAGCCATGATCTATCATAATGGAAGCCGATTTAGGTTTCCGTTTTGCCTCGAGTCACTCATATGCCACCTATATATGTTGAAGTATGAAATCCATTCATGTCATCTCGTAGATTTTATTTCTAGTAACGATAAAAACCGGTCCATGCAGCATGAGCCTGTTCACGACATGGCCAGATCAGTAGCTGCATCCTGTTATGATCGCCTTGTGGGATGGCATGAGTACCAACCGTGGCAGCTTAGAACTTGAGGCATGGTCAAGGGACGTGGGATGGCACGTCCGTGAAGCTTGCTCATGGCACAAGATTAGGACCTTTGTGTTAGCTAGTTGAGCTAATGAGCTATTTAAATAAAAAGGAGAACAAAGCAGAAAAGCTGCAACGATTTACACAGCGCAAATATCCTGAGTGTTCACTAATTCTTCTACCTCCCGTTTCTGCCCCAACAATATATATATATATATATATATATATATATATATATATATATATATATATATATATATATATATACCTCGGGATGAGTTGATGACTCATTGTAAGTCTATGTCTTTGTAGATAATCTCCTGATACAGTGAAAGATCACCATCGTGTGCCCGTGTTATTTCCTGCAAAGGTTTTCCACATAAAAATTACTGTACTGTCTTCTTGATATTGTTTATATTTGTTTACTTCCCCATTTCTAACATGCATTAATATAATTTGTTTGGCCGGTTGCTTGAAACATGTATGTGGTCTCTATGCTTATATTTGTTTAGGCGTAACACCCATATGTGACACTTTCTGTCAGCTGTAGTCTGCAAGGGTAATTGGAATGGTGTGCAAATATTTGTCTCTTTTTATCTACTTTTGCTCCCACGAACATGAACATGAAAAAAAATGTAATCCAAAACTGGCATGGTATCATTTAATTCCGATTTATTGTTCTACGGGACTCAAAGTAAAATACCCTGGGCACAGAAGAAATAATCATAATGATCAAGTGGTCAATGCGCGGACGAGAACAAATGAATGTAAACGCGCGGAGCTAGGTGCATAAAAGAAGAAAATTACCATAGTACTAAGTCAAAAAGACTTACAGAGGGCTGTAGGGCAGGAGTGTGAATTCTTTGTCCTTAAGCATCGTATCCAGGAGTATGTACTCCTTGTCCTTAAGATGAAACAATAAATAATTTACTGCTAAACTTAATTTCAAGCATTGGTTGTCGAGATTGACATGGAACAAAGATACAATAAGGTGTGATGAAAAAAAAAACATAGCAGCATCATTTTCTTGACAATAGGAGGAATGTTGTCAAAGTAAACACATAAATGTACAGAAGAGAAGTTATATATGATACCACTCAAAAATATCACTATATCACTTGATAAGAAGTTATTGCACCTTCTGTGATAGCAATACTACTGCCACAAGCATCAAAGCTGATTATCAACATTATCATGGGCAGAGAAGATCTATCGCCCCTTTTTAAGATACTTAACACGAGAAGCTGCATCTAGCTCATGCCAGGCAACCAACCAAACATGTACAGGCAAGGCTCATGTTTACCTGTGTATAGCGTTTAGGCCTATAGTATGTTGCCTCACTGCTATTGTTTTTAAATTAATAGACACCTTATACACCAACGTTCCAACCATGCCAAATACTTAACCGACGAAGCCTCTCCTGTTGCCATAGCTCAATGTCTTCCTGAAATTGCAAACAAATATAATACAATATTCTCCAGTTGAGCAATTTAAGTTTCCAAGTCAATTAAAAGCTAGGCAGTGCTCTGAAGCTCTGAACTGTGATAATGATAAGGAGAACACCGATCCCGGTAAAGTATAGCCAAACAGGGGAAGGATACAGATAATGTGTTCTGAAGCTAAACTTATTTGGAATCTTAATCATACCACCCACTGTGCATACCTGTGCTCCAGGATTTGCTCTTTTCCCCTCATCAAGACGTGAGAAGGAAGACAAATAGAAGCAAAAGTGCTCTAGCATTTGATCCAATGATTTATCGTCAAGGAGGGGAGAATAAGGCGTCGCTGGGACATGTAGTGGACGACTAGTTTGTGTGTGGGAACTGTCTTTATGGTGCCTTGCTCACCTCCCTCCAAATTTCTGACCCTTCTCCCTGAAATCCATAATCAAACCATCAAAATCAGCAGCAACCACCCGATTCTCTTCATCTGTGGCAGCAAACAGATAACTGTCTTGCCTGTAAATAGACACATGCACGACGCAAAAACAGTCTTTCGACAGAAATGAGAAGGAAATGTTTCAGATGAAATCTAAGACTGATATGAACTGGAGTGTACTGAATCAGATTCAACCACAAAAGTTTATATTGAGGAGTGGTTCCCAGCTGGTAACCACTATAAGGAAAATTAGTTTGACTCGGAAGCTTTTGAATTATTTAAAGATAACCAACCTCAAATAAGAGCCATACCCCCCATATAAGTTCCTCCTCGTGGATGTCATCTGGGACATTGTAGCTTCTACCTAGATTTTCTTGTATTTCACTGCTTACACCCATAACATCCATCGTCTCGTCTTGCATGCTCTGCGGATTATGAAAGCAGGTATGGATTCAGATGTAATTCAAAGAAAATAAGCTGAAGATCTTGAAAACATGAACAATAATGCTGCACACATCTATACCTTCAATCCTGACCATCTTCATCATCCCTTTCAGCTCGTTATTAGCAGCCTTCATTGCAGTCATCTGTTAAATAAAAGACACTTCAAAATAAGTTTGGGTGCCAGAATAAGAATCTATCATGAACTTGATAGGAAACTAAGGCAACATACAGTGTGTTGAGCATCTTTAATTCCCTCTGATGCGAAAGCAACTTGGTCAAGATTATAAGTTTTGTTGGACAGGATGTCACGTTGACCTTGATACCTGTAGCCTGTAGGGAAAGCATGTGGAGTATAAAGATTAGAGCACTATGCTAATAGCCTACTGCCACAAGAGGAATGATTGATACAGGATAATCAGCGCCCGTTAACTAATAGCATTTCCATTTGTGTCTTGTCCATGTCAAGAACATGCTAGTGTTTGAAATCAGCAGTTTCTATAACAAGTAACCTAATCAGCATTTCCATATATACATTCCGATTCAGGACTAGCTGTGTCTCACTTATGATGTTCTACATTTCCGAACCAGCTTGTTTGAATTTGTCATGTCCTCATCCTCGGTAAAAAATAAAAATTAATTTGGGTTCAGCTAATACCTTCTTGTAGATGCATTTAGCATTATTTGTGAGTATAGTTATATTCTATCAGAAAACCAAAATCAACCAGCTTATAACTTGCATATATGGAAATGCAAAGATTCTGGTTATGGAACAAGTGGTTCCACAGTCTTGCTATCCTTGTTGTAGAACATATCCTTTTTGAGAGTCCAACAGTTAACTGGAAAGTGAAGAACATAGAATAGGTCAACAAGTTTCCAAGGTCTAGTTTCTAAATATAAGTGTTAGCCTTGTTGCTGCTGCATAGTACTCCATCTGTAAACTTCATCCGTCATTACATAATACTTCCTCTGTAAAGAAATATCAGAGTGTTTAGATCACTACATTAGAGATCTAAGAGCGTCTACAGCCGGACCTCTCGAAGCAGCCCCATACGCCCGGGCAGACTGCCCGGTCACGTTTTTTCGATCCAGACGGATGCCTCAAACGGGCCTCAAACGCCCAGACTGACCGGCACCCCCCATATCCAGCCCAAATATGGGGCAGATATGTGGTGGCCCGGAAACGTCCGGGCGCGTCCGCCTGACAAGCCCGGCCCACCATCGACCCCACGGATGTCCCACAAAGAAACCCATCAGGTGGCCTCGTCGGTCTGAAACCCTAGCTCACTCACTCTCCTCTCTTGCCCCGTCCTCTCCTCTCCCCTCACCGATTCCGATCGAATCTAGCGCAATGTCGAGCTTCGGCAGCCGCTCCGATGACGAGGTGGATGCGGAGTATGAGCTTGCCCTCCGCATCGCCTTGGAGCGGTCCAAGGTGGAGACTGGGGGCAGCTCCAGATCTGCAGCCTCTCCGTAGCCGCTGCTTCCTCGTCGGCGCATCTCGGACGCCGGCGTTGGCCCCTCCTGGCCCATGGACAGCTCCCATAGGCGGCCAGCGCAATCAGCGCCACCCCTACGTTGTCCCCTTGCCCCGCCGGCTGCTACTTCCCCACACCGTCCCCTCGCCCTGCCGGCTGCCGCTCCCACTCGTGGGCAGCGGTGGGTGCTTGTGCCCGCCCCGCCCGCCCTGACACGCACGCCGGAGTCGGAGGCGCGTATCGCCCATTGCGAGAGGCAGCGGGCAAGGGAGAGCGAAATTGTGGAGAGCTCTGTCCAACACCGGCGTGGGTTACCGGCGGAGCCTGACGAGGACCAGCAGCTCCTCACATGGGTCTACCGCCGGTCGCTTACGACGGCGGAGACGGACGCTCCGCGACTCCGCCGGAAGAACGCCAGGGCTCTTCGGCTTGCCATCGAGCAGTCCGAGCGGGAGGCGTTGGAGAAGGCGAAGGAGGCGGCTCGGCTGGCCAAGCTCAGGCGCCACCTCATCATCGTCGACTCCTCCTCCCACGACCACGGCTCCTCCAACGATGAATTGGACGATCCTCCACCAGCCATCGAAGGGTATAGCTATGCCGGCGACCAGAAGGGAAAGGTCCGGCCCGGAAGTGGTGAAGTTGATTTTAAGTTCACGTTTTAGATGTAGTAAAAAGTTGTCCGTCATTTATGTGAACTTTGGTGGATCTTTTGGTGAACTATTGTGCAATTTCTATGTCAGGAGCTGATCTACGTACTTTCATCGACGTTGCATGCTATAGTATGTATATAAGGGTTCGGATATGAGAGACACAGATGTAGACGACGCAATTTGAGGAGTGCCCGGTCACTGTCCGCGGGTGCGTCTGCGGGCATTTGAGGGCCTAGTTTTGCTAAGTCTGGCTATAGATGCTCCAGACATTCTTATATTTCTTTACGGAGGGAGTACTTCCTTTGTAAACAATAGATGAACTTGACACAAGTATCTAAAACGTCCTATATTAGTTTATAGAGAGAGTATATATATCTTTTTCGAGAATCCAACAGTTAACTGAAAAGTGCTGCAAGAAGGCAAGAAATTTGAAGAACGAGTCAGAAGCATGTCGCGGGAACACCCGCTCAATCACCATCTTGTTGCAAGTAGTCCAAAGAGTCCACGTCATAGCCGCGAAGATGAGCTAGAATAGTGATCGCTTACGGCCAACCTGAGTGGCCCTAACCTGCAGAAACTCTGCAAGGTCAAGGGCCTCCCACTCCGGTCCTAGAGCCTCACGAACAAAGCACCAAAGCGCCTACGCTGCTACGCACGAGAAAAAAAATATGCATTCTCGTTTCCGGGACATGGCACAAAGGGCAAAGGCCATTGCCCGGACCCTGGCGTTTCAGCACCTCGGTCTCCGAAGGTAGACGATCTCGGAGAAGCTGCCATAAGAAAATTTTAATCTTCAAGGGCATCGGCGCCTTCCACAATGGGGATAGCCACTGTAGAACCGGCAATCGGCATAGTGCCTGATAGGCCGAACTAACGGAGAATTCACTCGAAGGATAAAGGCTCCAAGAAACAGAATCAGGGGCCTGGGACAGAGGAAGAGGGACTACTTCCCTCATTTCTGTCCATTCCCGTACCTCATCTGGTCCGAATGAGCGGCGGAACGCAATGTTCCATCCCTCATCCAAAGAAGCCGTCGAAACAAGGATGGCCGGGTCGTCACAAATCGCAAAGAGCCTCAGGAACTGTAGGCGAAGAGGCTCATCCTCAAACCAAGGGTCCAACCAAAACTGGGTCCCAGACCCATTGCCAACCGAGAAACGCAAACCCAGCCTAATCTCTTCTTTTATGGCCTGAATAGATTTCCAGAACTAGGACCCGACCGAGAGAGAGCAAGCCAAGAGGGGTTGACCCTGCAAGTACTTGGCCTCAATCAGTTGCAGCCACAAACCCCCATCTCCCCTCAAGATCCGCCAAACCCAACGCAGCATCAGTGCAACTTTCATCCGGCGAGACGCAGGGATGCCCAGGCCACCTCGGTCCTTCGGCAAGCAGATGTCAGCCCACTTCACCATATGGTACTTGGGCCGACCATCCCCTGCCTTCCAGAAGAACCTAGCCAGCTCCTTGTCAAAGGAGCTTTGCACACCTTTGGGTAAGATGTACATCCCCGTCATATAGATGGGGAGACTGGCAAGGTTAGAGCTAATGAGGACAGTTTTGCTACCTTTATAAGTGAACCGACCGCACCAGGGCTCCGCACGGGATGCTACTCGTCCCACAAGCAGATCATACGCACTCACCAAAATCCTAGACTCAGCCAGGGGCATCCCCAAGTAAGATATGGGGAACGAAGCCAACCTACAGTTGAGGTTATCTACGATCCGAAGCTGCTCAGCCTCCGAGTAGCCAAGGACCACCACCTTGCTCTTATCAAAGTTAATCTTAAGTCCAGACATTTCCTCAAAGCAGAGAAAAAGGAACTTAAGATTAACAATGTCCGAGTCCGAGCCTTCCACCATAATCATGGAGTCATCCGCATACTGCAAGTGAGTAACCCCTCCATCCGGGATGAGGTGACTCACTTCACCCTTAAGGTGGCCGGCCAACTTGGCCTTATCAAAGATGCCCAGATACGTCCATTTTGCATCATGCTTTTATATCGATATTTATTGCATTATGGGTTGTTATTGCACGCTATGTCACAATACTTATGCCTATTCTCTCTTACTTTACAAGGTTTACATAAGGAGGGAGAATGCCGGTAGCTGGAATTCTGGGCTGGAAAAGGAGCAAATATTAGAGACCTATTCTGCACAACTCCAAAAGTCATGAAACTCCACGAAAGTCATGTTTGGAAATAATAAAAAATATTGAGCGGAAGAAGTTCACCATAGGGGGACCCACCTCGCCACGAGGGTGGGGGGCGCGCCCTACCCCCCCAGGGCGCGCCCCCTATCTCGTGGGCCCCCTGTTGACTCTCCGATGGCCATCTTTTGCTATATGAGGTCTTTCATCGAGGAAAAAATCAGAAGCAACCTTTCGGGACGAAACTCCGCCGCCACGAGGCGGAACCTTGGCAGAACCAATCTAGGGCTCCAGCAGAGCTGTTCTGCCGGGGACACTTCCCTCCGGGAGGGGGAAATCATCGCCATCGTCATCACCAACGCTCCTCTCATTGGGAGAGGGCAATCTCCATCAACATCTTCACCAGCACCATCTCATCTCAAAACCCTAGTCCATCTCTTGTATCCAATTCTTGTCTCCAAGTCCGGGATTGGTACTAGTAGGTTGCTAGTAGTGTTGATTACTCCTTGTAGTTGATGCTAGTTGGTTTATTTGGTGAAAGATCATATGTTCAGATCCTTTATGCATATTAATACCCCTCTGATTATGAACATGAATATGCTTTGTGAGTAGTTACGTTTGTTCCTGAGGACATGGGAGAAGTCTTGCTATTAGTAGTCATGTGAATTTGTTATTCGTTTGATATTTTGATGAGATGTATGTTGTCCAGCCTCTAGTGGTGTTATGTGAACGTCGACTGCATAAAACTTCACCATTATTTGGGCCTAGAGGAAGGCATTGGGAAGTAATAAGTAGATGATGGGTTGCTAGAGTGACAGAAGCTTAAACCCTAGTTTATGCGTTGCTTCGTAAGGGGCTGATTTGGATCCATATGTTTCATGCTATGGTTAGGTTTACCTTAATACTTTTGTTTAGTTGCGGATGCTTGCAATAGAGGTTAATCATAAGTGGGATGCTTGTTCAAGTAAGAACAGCACCCAAGCACCGGTCCACCAACATATCAAATTATCAAAGTACCGAACGCGAATCATATGAACGTGATGAAAACTAGCTTGACGATATTTCCATGTGTCCTCGGGAGTGCTTTTCCTTATATAAGAGTTTGTCCACGCTTGTCCTTTGCTACAAAAAGGATTAGGCCACATTGCTGCACTTTATTTACTTTTGTTACTTGTTGCTTGTTACAAATTATCTTATCACAAAACTATCTGTTACCACTTATTTCAGTACTTGCAGAGAATCCCTTGCTGAAAACCGCTTATCATTTCCTTCTGCTCCTCGTTGGGTTCGACACTCTTACTTACCGAAAGGACTATGATAGATCCCCTATACTTGTGGGTCATCACCCACAAGGGCATCAACTGCGAGGTTGAAAAGCAAGGGGGAGACAGGGTCCCCTTGCTTTACCCTCCTGGAAGCCCGGAAATGGGGGCCCACCTTGCCATTGATGTTGATCGCCGTGTTCCCAGATCTAACCAATTGCATGATCCAGGAGCACCACCTCTCATCAAATCCTCATCGCTTCATCACAAACCTCAAAAAGGACCAGTCCAGACGGTCATGTGCCTTTTGGAAGTCCAGTTTGAGGAAGACCCCCTTAAGCCCCTTCGACGCCACCTCGTGGACAATCTCGTGAAGGGCAATAATTCCGTCATGGATTCGCTCGCCCTTCAAGAACGAGGATTGGAGGGGGTGAGCAATTCGCACTGCCACCGGGGATAAACGGGTTGCGCAAACCTTCGCAAAGATTCGCTCCAACACGTTGATCACCGTGATGGGGCGGAACTGCCGGATATCCGTCGCCCCAACTACTTTGGGGATCAGGGATATGACACCATAATTAATCCTAGCCATGTCCAAGGTTCCAATATAGAACTCATGAAACATGGGCATAATGACCGGACGTAGGATCTCCCAGAATTTCTGGAAAAAGACTACCGGGAGGCCATCCGGTCCCGGGGCCGAGCAAGCTTTCATAGACGCAATCGCCCGACCAACCTCCTCAGGGGAGAATGGGAGAGTAAGATCCGCATTTTCCGCATCGGAGACCTGGTCAGCAAGCGGCCAGAAGTCAACGTGGAGAGAGACACCTCCGCGCGGCTCCGCCGAAAAAAGCTCTTTATAAAAGGAGTAAATATGGGTGGAGATGTCATCTGGGTTCTCCGGAAGAACATCCCCATCCCAGAGGAGCGGGGTGGCACATTTCCGCCTGCGGCCATTAGCAATCACCTGAAATAGGCCATGTTCGCATCCCCCTTAAGGAGCCAGTTTTGGCCCCCTCGACGTTGCCAAAACAACTCCTCACTCTTGTAAATGTCCATGAGCATGGCCTCAAGGGCATATCTCCTAAGCTAGTCATCAGGAGACAGGCCCTACCCGTCTGCAAGGCCATCCAACACCTTAATCTGATCCAGCAGGGCCCCTTTATGGGCCCGGAGATCAGCACCAAGGTTCGCCCCCCAGCCCTTCATGGCCTGACGGGACAATTTAGCACGGTGATGCCAGACATCCACGACACAAAACACCCGAGGCGGTGACGCGACCGCCTCTAGCCAACGGTCGCAAACCATCTCAAAGAAACCCGGTTGCTCCAGCCAAAACATCTCCAAGCGGAAGCGACGGGTTCTAGGGGGGGCTCATCCCCGACGAGAAAAGCAGGGGGGTATGGTCGGAGCCAATCTGAGTGGCCGCTTTAAGAGAGCACAGTGGGAACATCACTTCCCACTGGGCCGACACAAAGACCCGATCCAAGACACTACGGATGGGGTCCGCCTGCTTATTCATCCATGTGAACCTAGCCCCTACGCGGGCTATCTCACGGAGCGCCAGGTCCGCAATGCAATCGTTGAATAGACGCATGCGGACCCGATCAACATTAGGCGAGCTTTTATCAGAAGCCCACCAAATGAGGTTGAAGTCCCCGGCCACCACCTCCGGAGTGGTGCACCTCTCCACCTTATTTTTTAGCTCAGTAAGGAAGGCGGCTGAGCGCCCATGATCTGCAAGACCATAGATGAAAATCACCTCCCAACTGAAGTGGACTCATTGGTCTATGAAAGACATGCTCAGGAAGAATCCCCCTCGGTCCATATCCTCAACCGAGAAGGCATCCTCCCTGACCCCGAGCGAAATGCCACCAGATTGGCCCGTAGTAGGCAACCACTTCCAGGCAAACTGGTGGCGAGAGAGCCCTTGGAGCTCAAGCATACTAAAGTCCTGGCATATCATCCCCTGAAGGCTCACGATGTCAATCTGCTCTTGTCACAAATACTCGATGAGCTGTCTCCGCCGGCCAGTGAGGCCGAAGCCCCTAATGTACCAACATAGGAGCTTCATTTAATAACCTCAGAGGAATCCCTAGGCCCCGCAAGCGTGGCCGAGCTAGCCCGCCCGTCAATCGCGGGTCGGGGGGAGCCTTCACCGGCTGGCCACGCCTCCCCCGCGTAGGGGGGGGGGCAACGGATGCCTCCGGTCCGAGGAAGGCGGGCCTGGAACTAGACTCACACACCTCTAGTCGGTGTTCAGTGGGATTGAGACGCATGGGAGGACGTCCTCGCAGCATCCTCACCGAGGGGGGAGCTGCCAGGGGTGTCGCCAACATGGTCTCCAACTGGGGCACTGCACCATCCCTGTTCTCTCTATGACCAGGGTATGTGTGCGCCGGAGTGCTGGACTCGGCCCGGACAGCATAAGCGCGGGCTTCAGCCAACGCCCTGTCAAGCCGCTCCTTGGCGCAGATAGCAGAGATCTGCTCAAGGATGGGCCCCTTCTTACCACAGAACACAATGCCACTATCGGAAGCCACCTCAGCCAGATGGGACAACGGAACGGAACCAAGCAAAGAAAAACAAGAACCAGAACAGGACGGATCAGGGGGAGCGGGGGGGGGGGGGGGGGGGGGGGGGGTACCTGAGGACAAGTCGCGAGCAGCCGCCCACATGGCGGCCTTCTCCTGGATCATCGGAACACAGCCGTCCAGTAGGGCCCGGGACTGGCTGAGTAAGGGCGGGGGAGGCTCCATGTCCGGGGACCCCAAGGTTGGGGAAGGTGGGGACCTCGGCGAACGCGAGTAGCAAACCACCCCAGGTGAGCGGGGCGACAACAAAGGGTGCACCTCCATCCCCACACTCACCACGTCCTCCTCCACGACCTCCAAGTCAGCCACCAAGGGTGCGACAGGAAGAGGGGTGGCCATGACCAAAGACCCACTCCCTGACGCCACCTGGGAAGCCGTCCCTGCAGGGCAGGAGGACCCACCACCAGTAGAGACCGGGCTACGTCGCCCAGCTGATGGAGCCGGAGGAACCTCATCATCCTCACTGGAAGAGCTCCCCCCAGACGCGGTCCCACCCCCACCATGCCCATCATCCAGGTGAGGCATAGCGGCAGCGGGGGCCGGCCCAAGCATATCCTCGGGAACCGGAGACTCAAGCTCGAAGGTGAGGCGCTTCCCCTTCCCCGTAGCACCGAAGTAGAATACCATGGACAACCCATCAATCTCAGCCGGAGTGGGGCAGAGGATCTCAATGCGTGCGGGGCCATCATCCTCGAAGGACGCCAGGTCGGCGGTCACCAGCTTGCCCACCGGCTCAGAGATTGCCTTGAGGATCTAGGCAAGCTTGCCACCCCTCGGCGATGCCCTGCCACCTCGGGGCAAGCCGTAGACAAGGACCCACACCTTCTCCATAGGAGGCACAGGATTAGGTTCCGCATCCGCGGCCCGAACGGAGATCATGAGCTTGTTGATGGGGCAACGGATGAAGTCGTGGGAGCACACACGGAGCAGCTCCGCGGAGGGGAAGGGGACCGAGAAGACAAGAGGCGTCGTCTCGGTCACCTCCCAAGTGAAGTCGGAGCCGCGGAAGTCACCGATGTAAGCGGCAAGCTTGGCCTGGATGAGGTCAGCCGAGATCACCACCCCAGCAGGCAGGTCTTGCTCGGGGGCGAGAGTGACCATTGCCAAGTGTGGCCACACCGCCTCCTCCTCAATCTCAGCATCCACGTAGTAGAAGCCACCCCCTTCGGTCCCATACCCGAGGTAGGCAAGGGTCGTGGGGCATGGGGGGGGGGGGGGGGGGGGTGGCTCACACTCGGAGCGGAAGTGCCCCGCGTAGCCATAGTTGAGGCACATCGAGCTATTCTTACGAAGTGAGAACAGAAAGCAAAATCATGCATGGCTCCTGATTAAGAAACAAAGCAGAGTGATGAATGAGTACTGTAGTACTTTTCTTGGATATAATTGCATCTCATGTATTCAAAATTCGGCAGTACATATATGCTGTGTTAAGCTTCGGGAATTTTCTTATCTTTGGAGAATGTCTCGTGTAACTCAAAAGAATTCTTACTGTGCTTTGGCAGGTTCTAGCTAAGTTCATCACATGTTGTAGAGATGAACTGAATTATCACTCAATGATTTATATATTTTTTACCAGTATATCTTGTCTCTTGGTGACTACTGGTCGTGTTACACATACGTTTCTGCCTTTCTTATTCGTTTTTGGAAAGAATAGGCGATTGGTAGCAACTCATGGCCAACAATCTAGCTAGCACCGTTGTTTATGGCTGTCTCTGAAATCCTTAGTAGTAGGACAGCAAGAGACGATGATGGCTTGGGAATTCAACGCCTGCTTTCTCGTCACGACTTCTTTCAGCTAAGTTAGGCTCCTACTTAGGGCATCTCCAAAGCGGACCCGCAAATCGCCTGCATCCATCCAGACGACGTTGTCTGGACCGCGGAAGTCATCCAACTCTGACCCGTATCGGTCCGCGGAGCGGTCCGAATGCGATTTCTCCCGCAAATTGGAGACAAGCGTGGGGGGCTTTGCAGGAGGCGGGACTGATCTCACCCGTTTCTGACCTCCCTGGCCCACCCAAACCCTTCCTCCCACGCCAGCTGCCCACATTCATGCCGTTGTAGAGCGGCCGCTCCCCATTGAAGAGTGGATGGAACCTTTCACTGTCGTTGGCATTGAAGCGGCTCGCCGGCCGAGCGCATCGATGCGGCGCCTCTTCAGTGTCTGCGCCTATTCAATGCCAGAGACGCGTGACTGGACGAGACGGATATCTACCACCACCGTTTAATGCCCCGTCCATCCATATGCCGCCATTAAACAGGCCGCCGGCCAAGAAACCCACTTCGGCGTCCCGCCTTGACGCCTGGCCGCACTGGAATCCGCTATTTAAGGGCGGTCACACCCGGCTATCTCTACAACACAACACACCCGCTCCACGTCCTCGTCATTTCCTCCACATCTGCCATGACCACCAGCACGAAAACACTGTGGGACAGTCAGCCGCCGGAGATGAAGCATGCGGTGGCCGCCATTGCCGCCGGCTGGCAGAGCCACCGTGCTAGGAGGATCGAGGCCACCTTGCTCGAGGTCTCCGACGACGAGGATGGCACCACGATGGAGACAGGCTCCGACGACTCTGCCTCGACTTCTGTGCACGCCGGCTTCAGCACGGAGCAGGCGCAAGCGCACTTCAACGCAGCTACGGCGGAGATGCAGCCTGCCCCGACGCCTTTATCAGGGTTCCAGCAGGCACAGGAGGAACAACGGTACAACATGTTCCTCCTGGAGTAGCACCGGTTGGCGGAGGGTTAGATTTACGGCGAGCACGCGAGCGAGGAGGCCATGGCGGCCATAGCCGCGGCGAACCCAAATTTCGTCGCGGAGCAGTGTGCCATCTACGATGTCGTTTGCGCCCAAGCTGCCACTTGCCAGGAAGCAGCGGCCGCGGAGGCGCAGTTGCAGGCGATCGCAGAGGAGAACAACGCCAGCTGCGCCTCCTACGCGCCGCCGACGAACCAACAACCGGCCCGATGGCATGACGATAGCGCCGGCGCCACCATTTCCCTCGTGGACCTCATGTCCCCCCACGACGGACAAGGAGCGGACTCCTCCGAGGATGAGTACGCCACGGGAGGCGGCGGGGCCTGGTGTCTCATGTGGGTCGGTCCGTCTCTCGTGTTCTACTCTTCATCACCGGAGACCGCACCTTCACTTCATCGGTCTTATCGCCGGTGCTCATGGAAACGGCGGATGGAGGACGACACGGGCTTGGACGCCGGGCACTGCCACCGTAGGATGGGTTTAGGGGCCGGTCTTTGTTTTGTTCTAGATGTTCGAAATGTAATGAAATCAGCCGTGTTTGTATAAAATCCATCGTGTTTGTATGAAATCCAGCCATATTTGCATGAATTTTATCTATTTTGTTGAGAAAGAGTTTGAAATATATGCGGACAGCATTGGATGTCGTTCCTCCTGTCCGGCGGACGTATGCGGGAGGAAATTTGCATGTTACCGTTGGAGATGCCCTTATACAGGATATTTAGCTGCAAGCAGCATAATAGTTGAATTGAAGATTTGTCAACAGTCACCGAAGATTTGTCCTCTGCTCCTAAGACAAGGTTCCATATATATATATATATATATGTACATACTCCTAAGAGAATTACTTGCATGGAACAACAAATAATTTACTACTACCTGGAATGACAAAGGGCATACCTGGGAATATTGAATTCCACAAGTAACAATTTGTAGACTTATTATCCCACATAAATGACAAAGCAGCATACCTGGCGATATTGGTGTGTCGGATGTTACACGGCAATCAACAACGTACACGGGCTGGCAGACAATACAGAAAGCACCAGTAACCTATAACCACTTGAGCTTGGATTTTTGTTCTTCAGCTTGTGCGGTGAAGATGCTTCTTGGTTGCACAGGGTTCGAATTCAACAAGTTGCAGCCACAGGCTCATTTTCCTTCAGACACAGGGCTCCCAACAAGATTTGAGGTAAGGATTTGTGTGAACCACAGTTCAACACCGAAACCTTTTTGTTTACCACCACCGTTGGGTAGATTTCAAGCATGGAATTTTTTCCCACGATTTTTCTTCGTGTCGCATGACCAGTTATCATGAGTCCTTGAGCTAAACCTTTTTGTTCTATGTACCAGCTGAAAAGTGAAAAGGGAAACATTGGTGCTGTTGAGAATAGCTTAAGACAGGGAAACATGGCGACACTGAAGAAGAAAAACAGGCAGCCCAGCAGCAGCTGCTAAAGGAAGGAATAAAGGAGCAGATGCAAAACAGTGGTCTCAAGCAAGCTTACGTCGTTTCATTTTACCTGTACATATTGGGTAATCCTGTGCTTGGTTTGAGGTCGTTTCTGAATTTATGTTTGTACTCCTTCCATATCTTAATATAATACCTGCAACTCCCTTGTGTGGTTAAAAAAAAATGATGTCTTCGTTGTCGCGGTCAACTTCCAACGCCCCCTCAAAGAGGGCGATGGCGACAACAAGGACCTTGATTTTAAGAATCCGTCCAGATAATGTTGAGAACAGCTCCTTTTATCACCCACTATCTTTTTTTTTGCCAGGTTTATCGCCCACTATCATTCCCAAAACAATGGGAAGACACTCGTGGAACGACATGACAACAAGAGGAAAGTTAATATCCTGTCATCTTTGCTTTTCTCGTAGCAACACACAAACCACTTTCCTAGTACCAAACAACCAGTAAAGTGCACTCCAACTGTGCACATGAGATCCAATGCCTTGACTACTCCTTCCCTTGCCGCCGCCGCCCTGACCTAGCCTCCCCGCCACCGCCGGCCCGCCCCGCTCCCCTCACGCGGCGCGCCCGCGCGCGCCCGGGGGTTCCCTGCGGCCGCGGCCCTCGGCCCCGCCTCCCTCCCCTTCCCCCGCCGTCGCCGGCGAGCTCCGTTGGGCAAAGCCCGGGGGGCGCGGCGGCGGCAAGGCCCTCCTTCCCCGTCCGCTTGTGGGCGCCGGCGCGGGGCCGCTCCTTCGAGCGGCGGTGCTGGACGTCCGCGGGATCCAGCGGCGCGGTGGCGGTTTCGCGGGGCGGCGGCACTCCGGCGTCCCTCGTTCTACGCGCGGGGCGGCTGCGGTGCTCCCGTCTCGAGAGGTGGCGCGCGACCGGTCTCTTGCCGGATCCGGCCGGATCTGGCTTTGGGGGTCGGCCGGCGGCGACTGGCTCCGGTGGTGCGTGCCCGGCGGCTCCGGCGCTTGGAGCTCTCCGGGTGATGCGGGTAGGGCAACGGCTGGGCGTGGCCGCTGCTCCGGCCGTGGGCGGCGGCAGGGGTAGGTCTCGGGTGGCCTACCGGTGTTGTGGCGGCTTCACGGTGGCTCGATCGATTTGCCCGCGGCAACGGCCGGCTTTTCTGGCGTCGGTTTGTCTGCGTTCGAGCCTTCTCGACCTTCACCCCATCTCCTCGTCGCCCGGGCGCTACCCCCATCAATGGGTTGGTCCTCTCCTAGCTGCGGTCCACCGCTCGTCTCGCGCCCGATGCCGCAGGACCGAGCTCGTCTCGCGCATGATGCAGCAGGACCGAGCTCGTCTCGCGCACGGTGCAGCAGGACTGACCTCGTCCCCCTCTCGGTGCTGCTGGACCGAGCTCGTCTCGCGCTTGGGGCAGCAGGATGGGTCAGTGGATGCCAGTTCTGGCCAACCTATTGGGTCTCGACACTGGGGATTGCCCAGGGGCACGAAAGGTGGGACCTTTCCGCTCGTTACTTTCGTTGGGGTGCGGCGGGTCTCGGGTGAGGTGGTGTCGAGGTCTTGGATGCTGGGGCGGCGGCCCTGGTGGTGGTTGCGCGGTGCTCTTGGGCAGAGCCCGTGCCTTGGTGCTGCCCGGTCACCATGGTCGTGTGGGCGGCGTGGTTGCCGGGGTGTGGCGTTCGATGGCGGTGAATATTGGCCGAGGTGAAAACCTGCTCTATCTTCGGACGGACCGGCGGCGGCAAAGATCGTTCCCTTCTTGAAGGCGTCGTCGCGGCTCTCATTGCCCGTCATGCGGCTCCGGGGGAAACTCTGATCCTTGGATCGGGCGGTGGCGGCGCTCCGGCGTCGTACCCTTTCTGAAGGCGCCGCCTTGGAGCGTATGGTTCGTCGTATGCCTATGTATCCTGTTTTGGGTGTGTGCGTGTGTTGCGGTGGCGTAGCGTGTGTTTGTACTGAATGCTTGTGGTTTGATGCTTTATATATAAGCGGGGCGAAAGCCTTTTTCGATAACTGTGGACATGAGCATTTTATTTGGTCCCTGCAATGCAACGTCAAAATATTACTTGGCTGTATGGGAACTCTCAGAGGAAAAGAGATCCAGCATTTTGCCTGCATGTAGAAGGATCTCTGTTAGCTACAAGTGACAAGTTAAGCATGCAAAAGATTTAGGGCAAGAAGACGTTATAAATACTTCCGTCTCCTTTGACTCTCAGGCGGGATATATATGATAACCAACAATAAAACAAAAGTTGGGAAGTGTCCAAGGATGCTATTCCCACGTATATCTCTCTTCTAAGTCCTTCAGAAAAAGGATCATAGCCCTATGCTGTATTTCTGTGTCCTTCAGAAAAAAGAGCATCGCATGCAGGTAACAAATACTGAGGAATGAAACGTCATAGTTGGGTTTACGTGGAATTTTAGCAGATCAAGTACCCACTTGAGCTTGGAATTTTTCTTCAGTTTGTGTGGTCAAGATGCTGCTTGCTTGCTTGTACTATTGCTTTGAATTCCACAAGTTGCAGCCACAGGACATCCAACAAGACTTGTTTAACCTAGGTTAGGTTAGGTGCCTGCCTACTTCTCTCTGCAGCAAATTCAGCAGCTAACACGGTAATCTGAACAATCGTCTGAGTTGAGAGAACGGCTGCCTTTATCACTTTCTATTAGAGGTTGATCAGACAAGGTTGTCATCCTGTGCTTGCTTTCTCCAGCACGTCTATATATATACTGATGATATATAAGAGAAGTGGACGTCAATTCGACCTAAAAAATCAATCATAATTCAACTAAGCTAGTGCGATGACGGACATGCTAATAACAGTATGTACAACATCATGGATCGCGGCTCCCATTATCACCCACCATTGCCTTCTCAGATGTTCGACGGAATATTGAATGTCCCTTGACTTGTGGATTTGCACCTTTGTGATTGCTAATAAATTACAAAGGGCCATACCTGGAAGTATTGGCGTGTCCGATGTTACACGGCAATCAACAGCATACATGGGACGGCAGTCGCACAGAAAGCTCCAGCGACCCACTTGTATGGTCATACAGCGTCACTCCATCATTTTCCTCGGACACCTGACTTCCAGCAAGACTTGGGGTTTAGCTTTCATATTAACCACAATTCAACAATGAAACCATTATTTTTACCACCATCACAGAATTGCCCCACAGTTTGTCGTTGTGTTGTGCCACCAGCCACGAATCCTTGAGCTAAATCTTTTGTTCGGTGTACCAGCTGAAAAGCGAAAAGGGGAATTAACATTGGTACTGTGGCGAATAGCTTAACTGAAGCAGTTATAGGTTACTTGATCCTTATTTTTTTTTGCGAAATATAGGTTACATGATCAAATAAACAATAGATACTATCAAACCAACCACAGTGTTAACTCAAGTCTATTATCAGTGCATAAGTTATGAGTATGCGTACGCTGTGGCCCGCAGGCACCCTTATATTCCTGCCTTCAATTGCTATCTAGGAATAATTACTGTGTCAATCTTCCACAGGCACAAGGAAAGAACAAAGAGGAATAGATGGTGACACTGAAAAAGGAAAAACTGTCTGCCCAGCAGCAGCTGCCAAAGGGAAAGAAAAAGGGGCAGAGATGGCGACACAACAGAAGACACTCTAGTTAAATACTCATCAATAGTTTGCACAGAATCGCATCCCCCAACCAATCACAGCATGCAAACACTAGGCAGTAAAATGCCATCTTGCTCAACACCTTTGCTGTACCTCTACTACCTGTTGCTAGTGCCATGCTTTCAACTCTTGGAAGAAGCACATGCGGCGCGCCATGGAGGGATCTCACTGAGGTCTCAACACATGGCCCTCCTCCACTGGAAATCTACACTTGGAAGCCCACCGCTGCAGATGAGCACTTGGCGGGAAAACACCAGTCCGTGCAACTGGACAGGCATCAAGTGTACGGCAGTTCGCCACGGCCGCCGCATGCCCTGGGTGGTGACCAACATCACGCTGCCGGATGCTGGCATCCGTGGCCAACTTGGTGAGCTCAACTTTTTGGCTCTTCCATTCCTCGCATGTATCGACCTCAGTAACAACAGTCTCCATGGTGCACTGCCCGGTAGTATCAACTCCCTGTCAGCACTTTCAATAGTTGACCTTACCTACAACAAGCTCACTGGGAAAATTCCTTATGAGATTGGTGACCTACAAAGTCTCAGACATCTTGGTCTCTCATTTAATAGACTCACAGGGCATATCCCAGCGTCTCTAGGCAACCTAACGATGTTAACTGATCTCCTCATTCACCAAAACATGGTATCAGGTCCCATTCCTGAGGAGATTGGGAGGCTTGTCAACCTACAAATTCTACAGCTAAGCAACAACACCTTAACCGGCATGATACCAAAAACCCTTGGAAATCTGTCCCAACTAAATACTTTGTTGCTCTATGGTAATCAACTTTCGGGGCCTATACCCCAAGAACTAGGCAGGCTAGTCCATTTGCAAAGTCTTCAGCTTCATTCAAATGCTTTTTTAGGTCCAATTCCAATCTCCATAACCAATCTCACTAAGATGAAAACACTCTTTCTCTACAGAAATCAAATCACGGGTCCAATACCTTTAGAATTGGGCATCTTGTTGAATCTCCAAGCATTAGACTTGTGCAACAACCAAATATCTGGCTCTATTCCTGGCAGCTTAGGAAATATTACTAAGCTAGTACTACTATCCCTATTTGGAAATCAGATAACAGGTTCCATTCCCCAAGAGATTGGCAATCTGATGAACCTCGAATATTTAAAATTGTATCAGAACCAAATTTCTGGATCAATACCAAAAACTTTTGGGATGTTGCAAAGCCTGAAAGAACTGCAAATCTTTAGTAACAAATTATCAGGTCCTCTTCCTAAAGAATTTGGAGAACTCATAAACCTTTTTGTACTTGGGATGTCTAGGAACTCACTTTCAGGACCTTTACCCGCAAATATATGTTCAGGTGGCAGACTTCAGCGTTTCTCTGTCGCTTCTAATATGTTCAATGGCCCCATACCAAGGAGTTTGAAGACATGTACAAGTTTGGTTCGAATTAACCTTGAGAGGAACCAACTAATAGGAGACATATCTCATCATTTTGGTGTGTATCCACAACTGACAAAGATGCGCTTGACATCGAATAGACTCTCTGGGAGGATCTCACCAAATCTAGGTGCATGTACCCAACTAATAGAACTAAATCTAGCAAACAATATGATCACAGGTTCCATATCTCCAATCCTTTCTAACTTGTCCAACCTAGTAGAGCTAAGACTCGATTCTAATCATCTCAGTGGTGAGATTCCGCCCGAAATCTGCACTTTAACTAATCTATATAGCCTGAACTTATCGTCGAACCAATTATCTGGATCCATACCTAAACAGATAGAAAAGCTGAGCAATCTAGGATATTTTGATATATCTGGGAATAGACTGAGTGGATTAATACCTGAGGAACTAGGGGCCTGCATGAAACTACTATCCTTGAAGATCAACAACAACATCTTCCGCGGGATTTTGCCTGGTGCGATTGGAAATTTAGCAGGCCTGCAGATCATGCTAGATGTGAGCAACAATAACCTTAGCGGTGTGTTGCCGCAGCAACTTGGGAAGTTGGAGATGCTAGAATTTCTGAATTTATCCCATAATCAGTTCAGCGGCAGCATTTCCTCCTCTGTTGCAAGCATGGCGAGCCTTTCAACACTTGATGTGTCCTACAACGACATGGAAGGATCAGTCCCAATAGCATGGCTACTCCAGAATGCTTCGGCAAGTTGGTTTCTTCCAAATAAAGATTTGTGTGGTAACCTCTCTGGCCTGCCACCTTGTTATTCAACTCCAGTTGCTGGTCACCACGAACAGAAGATACTAGGTTGGCTTTTGCCAATTGCTCTTGTGGTAGGTTTCGGCATTGTTGCTGCAATTGCTGTCATAATAATGCTTAGTTGTAACAAGAGAAAACCACAAGATGGTGCCACTGCTGAAGCAAGGGACCTATTCTCTGTTTGGAATTTTGATGGAAGATTAACATTTGACAACATTGTAAGGGCAACAGAAGATTTCCATGATAAGTACATCATAGGAACAGGAGGATACGGCAAAGTCTTTAAGGCACAACTCCAAGATGGTCAGCTAGTTGCTGTGAAGAAGCTTCATCAGACCGAAGAGGAGTTGGACAATGAAAGAAGATTTCACAGTGAAATGGTAATCTTATCACAAATCCGACAACGAAGCATTGTCAAAATGTATGGATTCTGCTCCCATCCCGCATATAAATTTCTCGTATATGACTACATTCAACACGGTAGCCTCCACAGTACACTGGAGAATGATGAGCTAGCAAAGGAATTGGATTGGCAGAGGAGAATTATTGTCGCGACTGATGTGGCTCAAGCAATATCTTATTTGCACCAAGAATGCAGTCCACCTATAATCCATCGAGATATCACGAGCAACAACATATTGCTTGATAAAACCTTCAAGGCTTTTGTCTCGGATTTCGGCACAGCAAGGATTCTTAAGCCTGATTCATCAAACTGGAGTGGACTAGCAGGGACGTATGGATACATAGCTCCTGGTATGTACTAGTATATCATTCCTTGTCACGTCTGAAGCATTTATCTCTATCTATTTGTTCCTAACTCTAATGTCTTGATTATGTGCAGAACTCTCGTACACATCTGTTGTCACGGAGAAATGTGATGTCTATAGCTTTGGTGTGGTTGTGCTAGAACTAGTAATGGGGAAGCATCCAAGGGATCTATTAGACGGTAGTTTGTCAAGCGGGGAACAAGCTATGCTGGTGAAAGATATTCTAGACCAACGGCCGACAACACCAACAATAACAGAAGAGAATAGCTTAACTCTGCTCCTCGAGCTAGCCTTTTCTTGCTTGGAATCTTCTCCACAAGCAAGGCCAACCATGCGGGAGGCATGCCAAACACTCATCCAGCGACCCTCTTCTAGTTCCTGCCCCGTGCTTTTCAGCGCACTTACATTACAGCAAGGGAGTGATGCATGTTGATATATGATCTGAATTCTAGTAAAAAGCCAGGGTCCATCGTAGCGGAAGCCGATTTTTAGGTTTATATTTTGCCTCGAGTCACTCATATACCATCTATATATGTTGAAGTCTGTAATCATCCCGTGTCATCTCGTAGGTTTTACTTCTAGCAAAAATAATAACCGGTCCATGCAGCGTGAGCCTGTTCACGACATGGCCGGATCAGTAGTTGCATGCTATTACAATCGCCTCGTGGGATGGCATGAGTACCGGCTGTAGCGGCTTAGAACTTGAGGCATGGTCAAGGGACCGGGGATGGCATGTCCGTGAAGCTTGGTCATGGCACAAGATTAGGATCTTTATGTTAGCTATTAGTTGAGCTAATGAGCTGTTTAAATAAAGAGGAGAACAAAGCAGAAAAGCTGCAACAGTTTACACAGCACAAATATCCACTGATTCTTCTCCCTCCCTATGCCTCGGGATGAGTTCATGACTCGTTGTAAGTGGTCGATGCGTAAACAAGAACAAATAAATATAAACACACAAAGCTAGGTGCATAAAAAAGGAAAAATACCATAGGACTAAGCAAAAGAACTTACGTGGGGCTGTATGGCAAGAGTATGAAATCCTTATCCTTATGAGCGAGCATTGTATCCAGGAGTATGTAATCCTAGTCCTTCAGATGGAACGACAAATAATTTACTACTACACTAAATTTCAAACATTGATTGGCAAGATTGAAATGGAACAAAGATACAACCTTCTTTTTTCTTCACGCCTAATAAAAACTTAAAGATGAGATGATATGATATGCAAAGTCCCAGGTGACAGATAACAGTGAGAGCAAAGCTACTGCAATCATAGACATGAAGAGATTGGTATGAACATATCCCATAATCTTTTTACCAGAAAAGTAGGTACCGATTCACCTAGAAATTCAACTCACCTAGTGTAAGCACAGACATACTAAGAACAAGATGTACAACCACATAGAGAACAGCTCCATTTACCATTCTTCAACGACTGGCAGTGATATATGAAGAAAAATACAATGAATTTGTCCATGCACAAACAAAGCATTGCAGGCAGTCCTAGTTCATCCTCCTGCACAAGAATTATGAAAGCGGGTATGGATTCAGATGAAATTATCTTCAATCCTGACAATCTTCATCATACCTTTCAGCTCTTTATTGGCGGCCTTCATTGGCTCATTGCAGCCATCTGTTGAATGAAAGACATTTCAACATAAATCTGGGAGCTAGGTATCAGAATCTACCAACTAAGAACTTGATAGGAAACTAAGGCAACATACAATATGTTGAGCATCATTTATTCTCTCTGATGCGAAAGAAACTTGATCAAGAAGTTGTACAGTATGTCACACTGCCTTCCATACCAGTAGAGAAAGCATGTGGAGTATAGAGATTAGAGCATTAGAACTAGACAAATAGGCTGCTGCCACAGAAAAGAATGATTAAATGCTACAGGATAACCGACTACATTAATTTAACTAAGGCCAGGAGCATGGAGCAACAATAGCATCCGCAATTCTGTCTTGTCCATGTCAAGAACTTGCTAGCCTTCCATATCAGCAGTTTCTATAACAAATAACCTAAGCAGATAAGAACACAACCTTTACCTAACAAGAAATTCTGAAACTGTACAAAATGACCTATTGTAAAGATAAGAAGAGAAAATAATCCAAAGGTGTATGAAAGCACTTGGGCTAGATTCAGGATTCAGCAAGCCGGGTGTCAGTCTCCTTGCCGGCGAGAGGGGGAGAAGAAAATGTCGATGCGGTGTGTTGTGGCCTTCTAGGCATTTCATCGAATAGGTAGTGTGCGGTGGCCTCCCTCCAAATTTGTGAGTCTTGTCCCTGAAATTAATCGATGCTCAAACCATGAAATTAAATCAGCAGCAGGCACCGAAGTCTCGTCATCCATGGCCATGGCGTCAATCACCAGAAGTTGTAGGATCCATTAGATTGGGAGAGCACAAGGCAGCACCTACTAACGAACATGAGGCACGGTGAGCACTGGGAATCGAGGGAGTTGCACGGTGGTGGGGCTTCGCGACGGGGAGGAGGACGGTTGGCGCGGCTTGGAGTTGAAGACAAGGGCGAGGACGCCGACGGGGACGCGTCGGTGGCCGGAGCACGGAGGCCGGCGGTGGGACTGGAGTACCTGCCTGCCATGGCCAGACCCTGGCCCAAAAAGAAATATTGCTCACTCATGTGGCCGCAGCCCAATTTCTTCTGTCATCACTTGTCGCTTGTGGCGCTAAAAAAAACCTTGTCGCTTGTGTTTTTTATTTCATCGTGTGGTTTAGAAATTCATCCTTATCTCAAAATTGTTTATCATGGAGTATTTAAGAACTATTTGCTGTGTATCTAGAAATTGTTCATTGTACAAAAAAACTCATGGTGTTTCTAGAAAAATGTTAACAGGCTGACGTGGGCAGGCTGGTCGGGCGGATACCTCATGCACATAAATCTTCCCGACTGGCGGCCGAATTAACTGTTGGGCAGGCTGTAAAAGCTCATTATGAATAGGAGCAGGCTGGACAGGGACGAGTTGATCAGCACCGTTCGGGCGGCTTTGGAAAGCCACCTTCCCTGCCATGGCTCCACCCGGTGCTGGAGCTTGCCTACCGTGGGCCGCAGCTCGGCCACTGTGAGCCTCGAGTCACTAATGGGTATCCCCAGGTAAGTCGTGGGGAAACTCCCGAGCGGGCAATTGAGCCGGTCCGCGATGCTCTGGCGATCGGAGTCGGAGTAGCCCAGAACCATCACAGAGCTCTTATCAAAGTTAATCTTGAGGGCAGACATCTGCTGGAAGCAGAGAAGGAGAAACTTCAGGTTCGTGATGTCGCTCGCCGATCCTTCCACCATGATAATGGTGTCGTCCGCATATTGTAGGAGGGACAAGCCGGTCCCTCCTACTAAGTGTGGGACTATGCCTTTGATGTGTCCCGCAGCTTTTGCTTTGTCTAAGATGGCCGCCAGGGCATCTACCACAACGTTGAACAGGAACGGAGAGAATGGATCGCCCTGGCGCACCCCACAGAAGGTGGGGAAGAATGGGCCAATCTTGCCATTGATATTCACTGCGGTTCTGCCCGAGCAGACCATCTGCATCACCCGGGTCACCCATCGCTCGTCAAAGCCTTTCCGGAGCAGGCATTCCCGCAGGAAGTGCCAGCTGACCGTGTCATAGGCCTTGTGGAAATCTAGTTTCAAGAAGACTGCCTTGAGGTGCTTGGAATGCACCTCGTGTAGAGCTTCGTGAAACACTAGGACTGCGTCCAGGATATAACGGCCCTGGATGAAAGCCGCTGATCCGGGTGGATGATCCGGTCTGCAATTGGGGCCACCCTATTGGCGTACCCCTTTGCGAGGATGCGAAAGATGACATTGATCACCGTGATTGGGCGAAATTGGCGGATGTCTGAGGCACCCGAAACTTTGGGAATGAGCGTGATTATTCCAAAGTTGAGTCTGGTGAGGTCAATGGACCCAACGTAGAATTCTTCAAATAGAGCCATGACCTCTGGTTTAATGGACTCCCAGAAAGTTTGGAAGAACTTTACTGGGAGGCCATCGGGGCCGGGGGCCGAGGACGAGTTCATGCCCTTAATGGCCGCCCATACTTCAGCTTCAAAGAACGGTGCCGTTAGAGCAATGTTATCCTCCTCTGAAACACAGTATCGGGGCGGCCAAATATCGTGGGCAAGGGCTAATCCTCCCCGAGGGGAGGCAGAGAATAGGTCTCTGTAGAAGCCATCAACATGGGCCCGGATGGCCTCCGGCTGTTGTAGCAAGGTATCTCCCTCCCAGAGCAGGGGGATGGTGTTACAGCGTCGGCGGCCGTTGGCGATTGCCTGAAAGTAAGCTGTATTGGCGTCCCCCTTCAGGACCCAATTCTGCGTACCTTGGAGGCGCCAGAATGCCTCCTCGTCCGTGTAGATGATTGTGAGTTGATCTTCCAAGTCGTATCTAAGCATCCATTCCTCAGTCGAGAGGCCCGCGGCATCTGCCCGAAGGTCTAGTGCCTGGATGCCCTCAAGAAGAGTTCTCTTCCGCTCGCGGAGGTCGCGGCCTAAGTTAGCACCCCACCCTTTCATGAATTGGCGCGACCGTTTAGCACAGAAATGCCAGGAGTCGACGGCCGAGAGGGAACGATGGGGTGTCTCCCGAGCCTCCCGCCACCGAGCGGCAACCGCAACAGCGAACCCGGGCTGATTCAGCCAGAATGTCTCGAAACGAAAGCGGGGTGGTTGGGGGGTCGCTCGTTCTCAGAGGAGAGAAGTAGAGGAACATGGTCGGAACCGATCCTAGTAATCGCGCGCAGCGACGCGAGGGGGCACCGCAAGTCCCATTCCGGGGAGACAAAGACCCGGTCTAGGACCGACCGAGTCGGGTCGGCCTGGCGGTTAGTCCAGGTGAATCTGGCGCCGACCCTATCAATTTCCCGGAGCCCCATGTCCGCGATGCAGTCGTTAAACATTTGCATCCGGGGAAAGTTGACCAAATTATTGCTTTTATCCTCCTCGGACCGGATGAGGTTAAAGTCTCCACCCAGCACTACCGAAAGCTGGGCGGCAAAGACTTTCGCTCGGATCTCAGGGAGGAAGGTCTCTGAGCGGCTATGGTCCGCCGGTCCGTAAACGGCAATGACCTCCCATTTGAAGTTGAGGGCCCGCTCGAAGATTTCCATGCTGACGAAGAACTCACCACGGTCCATGCTACCAACCTCAAAGGTGGCATCCTTAACACCTAGAAGGATACCACCCGAGTGGCCTATGCTCCCACTAGAAGGGAGCCAGTGCCAAGCAAATAAGTCTGAACTCAAATGTTCAAGTTCAGACGGCGAAAACTCCATACGCATCGTTTCTTGAATGGCCACAATGTCTATTCGCTCGCTTCGCATGTACTCGATGAGTTGGCGTCGTCGGCCGTCTTGACCGAAGCCGCGGATGTTCCAGAATAGTGTCCGCATCATGAAGCCATTGAGGGGCTGCTTGACCCCAATATTCGGGATGCGCTCTGAGCACGGAGGACGGCGGTGCGAGACCGAGTGCGGCCCCGGACCTCCGCCAGAACAACCGCTGCACGGGAAGAGGAATCCCGCGTAGCCACGATGGAGGAGACGTAGGTATCCTGGAGGCGAGAACGGGTCTCGGCAAGACACCCGTCCAGGATTTCACGGGCACGGATCGCCTCGATCTGGACTAGCGGGGGGCCAACCTCCCCCTGGAAGATGATGGCCGAATCTGTTGCCACCTTAGCAAGGTGGCCTAACGGAGCGGACTCTAGAGCGGGAAATGAGCATGTAGCGGAGGTTACGGGGATGGACGGGGTACCTGGCTCGAGGTTCCGGGCAGTGGCCCGGAGCTCCGCCCGCTCAAGGATGGGCAGAGCTGGGCTGCCCTCCGGTCTGGCCGCCTCGATCCTGGCGCTGCGACGAGAGGACGTCACTGGTGTCGAGGTCGACCTGCCTCGCCTGGAGTACGCCGCGGTCCGAGGGGGGAGGGGGGTAGCCACCAGGGTGGTCACCGCCGCCGTCGCCCCGTCGGGCACCGGGCCGTAGGCCGAGAGCTGAGTCGGTGAAGCGGAGAGCTCGGGCAGGACCGAAGAAGCTGCAGGTGGAGGCGGCGGGGCATCGTCAACATGGCACACACCCGACACCAGCGGGTCCAGGCGCACCGGGGTGACCAGGGCGGGGAGGGTCGGTGTCTGCTCCATACCCATCCCCGGCCCAGCCGAAGCCTCTGCCACCGAGGGCAGGGAAGGGGCGGCCGGAGGAGCCGGGTCTGGGAGGGGCCCGAAATCATCCGGGTCGACCCGGGTTGTTGCGGTATGCAGGCCCGTAGCCGGCCGGACCGTGACCGACCCCATCCCAGCCGCGGGCGCCTCCAGCGTGAGGGGCTCAGGTGAGCTGATGGCGGTGGCGATGACGGCTGGAGCGCCGAGCGGGACTCCGGGGGAGCGTGGAGACGACGCCGGGAACACCTGGAGGCTGGCGTCTGAGTAGTCGCTGCCGTCTGCTGGCTGCGAAGGAGCCACGGTGTGGGAGCGGTTGGTCCCCGCGCCACCCCTCGTGGCAGGAGCGGCAGCCGGGGGGTGGGGCGGGCTATCCTCGGAATCGTCGTCATCCTGCGAATGGCCGGCGAGGCCGCAGTTGAAGCACTTCTGGAGGTCTTGTGGTTGGTTCGTGGAGTGGGCGAGGTTGGGGGTGGCGGTTGCCGGGTCACGAGCCGGAGCCAACGGAGGGGCTGCGCCATTACCACGACCCAAACCCCGCTTCTTCTTCCTCTTGGCCCCCTGCCGGCCACGGCCAGCCCCATTAGCATTGGGAGGGAAGGCCGGCTCGTCACGGGGTGGCTGGTACCGGCGACTTGGGGCAGTAGGTGCGGGCTGGGAGAGCTGCTGGATGGGGCGGGGCGGAGAGCGCGAGCAGCCCGAGCAGGCAGGGGAGCGATCGTCTTGACGCCTCGTCGGAGAGGGAGAGCGACGCCGCTGGTTTCGCCAGTCCGCCCCAGGCGCGGGCGAGCGGGACCGAGATCGACCCCGGCGATCAGCCCGTCCAGGCGAACGGCATGGTGGCGAGCGGGTGTCAATGCGGGGGGCGAGCGATGGTCAGCTCGAGGGGGGGATCGACGGCCATCGCGCGAAGACAAGTGCCGGCGCAGGTCGTCTTCTCGGCGGAGTGCCTCAGGCGATGGGCGCATGGCCTCGCGGCGGTCTTCGGCGCGTCTCTTGGGGCGAGTCCCCTCGTCACCCCAGTCCCGCGGCATGGGGGCGGGTTCGGAGGGAGCGGCCTGCTGCGAGAGCGATACGAGCGCCAAGGGGAGTTGGGTGGCGGCAGGGAGGAAGGGGGCGCGTGGATAAGGGTTGCCGCTGTGTTGCGCCTCGGTGGAGAGGATGGGGGTCTGGGGAAACCAGCTGGAGGCCAGATCGATCTGACTGGCGGGCCGAGCAGCCCAGGAGTGGATCGGGGCAGAGAGGCCCAGCCCAACATCGGGGCGGCCCATGTGCCAATCGCTGGGCCCATTCGAGGCCGGTCCAGCTGGGGACGGCCCGTCTGGGGTTGGTCCAGCCGGCGAGGCGACACGGGGGCAGCGAGGGTTTTCCCTCCCGCCGGCGCCGCGGCTGGTACCGGCGTCCGGGACGGGGCGAGCGCAGGTCGAGGCTGCCGGGGAGCGAGGCGGGGTGAGTAGCTGAGCTTGGAAGACCCAAAAGATGCAATGAATGGCCTAAAAGGCGAGCGGCGCACGAGAATGGGGCGAGCCGAAGCAGCCGACGGGCGGTCCGGCGATGCGACGGTCAGAAGGGAGGGCGCCAGAGGGGTGGAGGAGCGCCACGAGACCCGGGTACTCCCCTGGTCCGACCGCCCAGCGACGCCCCACACCGGTGCGCGTCGGCGGCGAGCGGTTCGGGAGCCAAGGGGAGCCCTTTGGCTAGGCGTCGGCGGGGAGACCGCCACAGAGCGCCGGTGCGACCGCGGGAGGGAGCTCGATCCACCCCAGCATGGGGGGAGAGCGCAGTCCCTACGGGTCGACGCCAGCCGAGCTGGGGGTTTCCGGCGCACCACCGGCCGTCCGGCAGCCACGTCGTCTTCCTCCGCAAGGTCAGCCCAGCGCAGCTGCCCGCCCGGCTCGGGGGACGCTGGGACTGCAGCGAGCGTCAGGGGGGGCGATGGCAGGGAGGCTGGCGGCGCGGCAGCGAGCGCAGCGGGCGGAGAGGACGCAGGGGGGGAGGTCCGGCAGCGAGGCCGCCTGCGGTCGGGGACCAAGCAGCAAGTCGCCCTCCGAGTCGCGGGAGCCCATCTCTCTCAGCAAGGTTATATCATGTAGTTCCGATTTATTGTTCACTGGAATCAAAGTAAAGTGCCTTGGACAAATCAGAAACAATCATAATGATCATGTGGTCGATGCTTAAACGAGAAAAAATGAATGTAAACACAAAGCTAGATACATAACAAAGGAGAATTACCATGTGACTAAGCAAAAGGACTTACGGAGGGTTGTATGGCAGGAGTAGGAGGTCCTTATCCTTATGATGGAGCATTGTATCCAGGAGTAAGTAGTCCTTGTCCTTAGGATGGAACAACAAACAATTTACTGCTACACTTAATTTCAAGCATTGGCTGGCGAAATTGACATGGGAACAAAGATACAACCTTCTTTTTCTTCATCCTAATACAAAAACTTAGCAAAAGGAAGAAATGAGACGAGATGATATGAAAAGCCCCATGTGACAGACAACACGAGAGCTAGCAATCTCCATAATTTCACCTCAAAATTCAACTCAGCTAATGCTCACAGACATGCAGGATGTACAACTGTATAGACAACAGCTCCCATCATCACTCGCTACTATTCGAAATATTGGGAAGAGATATTCCAATCATTTAACAAATTGCATCAGTATATCAGGAAAGAAGCAATGAATTTGTCCATGCATAAACAAAGTGTCGACTATTTACAATGAGATCAAACCTATAATGTAGTCAGCCAGCACCATCTATGCCTCAACCCAGCCAGGGGACGATGATGGTAAAGGCACTGTGGAATGGATACCATATATCTGTGTTGCGTTGGAGTGCTGCCTGAAACTAAACCATCAGGATTGGGAAATCAATGCTTGCTTTCTCGTGATGACTTCTTTCAGCTAGGTCTGGAATTTACTCAAAACAATGGGAAGACACTCCAGAAGTCTGGAGCGAAGCTACGGCGAGCCGAGGAGCAGGTGGAAAGAGAGAAAGCAAGAAGTTAATGCCTTGTCATCCTTTTTTTTTTTGGTACCAACACATGAAGCACATATAGTACCAGCTGAAACTTGTCGTGCTTTATCTTCGTCTCATGCGTACAAGTGTTTACTGCCGTTCTGCTACCTTGTACTGTACATCTCTATGCACTCTGACTCTATGAGCTACAGAAGTATGGAAACAATAGTAATAATTTGCACACTTATCAGAAGGGGTATACCTGGGAATCTTGGCAATCAATACGTACAGAAAGCACAAGTAGTAGAAGTTTGCCGAATCAACCCACTTGAGATTGGAACTTTCCTTCAGTCAGTGTGGTAATGATGCTGCTTGGTTCTGTAGGCTTTGACTTCCAAAAAGACCTTGGGTCCAAGATCTGTATTGACTATAATTCAACACAGGAACCTTTATTTGTTTAGAATCAATAGAACTCTAGCGCTAGGAAGATCCCTTGGCCTATATATATGTACCAGCTGAAAAAGCGAATAAGGAAAGCATTACTACAAATTACAGTAACTGAAGCAGTTGCAAGTTACATGGTCAGATAAACAAGAAATGCTATGAAAACTCTACTGCATTGTTAACTAATAAAGTCCATCCACTGCAGTATAGTTGTAGATGGGGGAGAATTCGGGAAGTATGATCGAGTAGGCGTATTCCTCGATAACCTTCCATCCCTGCCTTCAATTTCTTTCAAAAAAATTCCACAGGCATTGAAGAAAAACAGGCAGCCCAGCAGACACTGAAGAACAGTCATCCAGCAGCTGCTGTTTTCGGATATTATTGTTTTGCTGAAAATTGAAACTATAAAGCAATTTAATTAATTCCCTCTTCACAGGATGTCGTTATGCAAGGGCGGGGTCAGCAGGAGGAGCTGAGCTGCATGGGTAGTGCATTGAGTGACTGACATGCTAATAAGCGTACAGAGAGGCAGAAAGCACCTCCCTTTATTCCAAAAAACAAGTCTTATTCTACCTTGCTCAGTGCCTTCTGAGATGTTTGACACCCTTTTGATCGCTACAAAAAGTGCTAGTAACCGACTTCAGCTTTGAATTCCACAAAAGCTCCAGCCACTGACTTCCAGCAAGATCTGCGGTCCAGGATTTGCATTGACCACAATTCAACACTGAGACCTTTAATTCCACCATCGAAGGAATTCCAGCATCCCACGATTCCAGTCACAAGTCCTTGAGCTATTACCACTCGCCATTATTCCAAAACAGGTCTTCTTCTGCCTCGCTAAGTGCCTTCTCAGATTTTTTATTGGGACGGTTTGACAGATGACCTGAGGTCGACAAGTGAGTTGATTTGGCACCCTTTTGATTACCACAGAAAGTGCCAATAACCCACTTGTGTGCTGAAGATGCTGCCTGACTGTACATGCTTTGAATTCCACAAAAGCTGCAGCTGCTGCCTCGTTTGTCCTCAGACACATGACTTCGAGCAAGACCTGTGGTCCTGGATTTGTATTGACCACAGTTCAACACCAAGATCTTCATTCCCACCATCGATGGTATTCCAGCACCGAATTTTTCCCATAATTCCTTGAGCTAAATCTTTTCTTCAATGTACCAGCTGAAAAGTGAAAAGGGAAACATTTTAGAGAATAGATTAAGACAAGCTGGTTCCATTTCTTTACCAAATTTTCATAACTGAGACAGTTACAAGTTCATGATCAAATAAACAAGAAATAATATCAAACCAATCACAGAAGATACCATCAAATGAAAACTCTACTGCAATGTTAACTCGAATCCATCCAGTAAATAAGTTGTAGTGGAGGGGAGCCGTGGGTGCCCTGCCTTCAATTGCTTCCATAATTCCTGTGTTGATATGAGAAAAAGAAAAACAGACTGCCGACATTGTAGAAGAAAAACAGGCTGCCCAGCAGCAGCTGCCAAAGAGGTGTGCTAGCATCGAAACAAGAGGTAATAATCATCCAGTAGGCTAAGATGGCGACAGTGAAGAAGAAAAACTGTCTGCCCAGCAGCAGCTGTCAAAGGGAGAGAAAAGGGGGTAGAGATGGCGACAGACACTGAAGAATAGTCATCCAACAACAGCTTCCACTCAACTGGTGTGTGTTCGCTGAGGACCTCATAACACTAGAATTGCAGTGTGTATTGAATCACATACCCCAGCAAAACACAACATGCAAACAATAGGCAACAAAATGGCATTTGCATTGCAGTGATTCCTGAAACTAAACCATCAGGCTTGTGTTTTTCTTTCTCGTAATGACTTCATTCACCTGGGTGAGGTGCCTGCTTATTATACAGGAAAATTAGCAGCTAAGATAATAGTCTTTGGACAATTGTCGAGTTAAGATTTATCACTTTCTAATGGAGGTTGATCAGACAAAGTTGCCATATGTGCTTGCTTTCTCCAATTCAGTACGTGTATATACTGATATGAAGACTATAAGAGAAGTGGATACCAATTCAACCCCGAAAATTCTTCCAAATTAAACTCGGCTAGTGTCATCACAGACAAGCTAACAACAGCTCCCTATTTGCGAAGAGACATTTCATCCTTCAACAAATTGTAGTGGCATACGAGGAAACATACACCAAATCTTTCCATGCAGAAATGAAGGCGTCTACTATTTACGTCGAGATTCATGTTTCAATTACTGCACGCGCCACTGTACTGTAGGCATGCAGCCCCAATTCATCCTCCTGCACAAGCAGAAAAAAGCAAGCACCAAATCAGACAAAAGCAAGCTGAGTAAATTATTCTACTGCTTGAGAGACAAGCTTTAGGCATTCACAGTGACTGGAAACAAAGCAAATGGAACTTCGTTAGGTGCTGAGCAGAAGTTTCAAACAAGTCCATTATGTAAAAAAGAACGTTGGCCATAGATGCTCAACGCGTACAAAAAGCGCCAGTAACCCACTTGAGCTTGGATTTTTTTGCTTCAGCTTGTGTGGTCAAGATGCTGCTTGGTTGTACAGGCTTTGAATTCAGCAAAAGCTGCAGCCAGTGCCTCGTTTTTCCTCACACACATGACTTCCAGCAAAGACTTGCGGTCCAGGATTTATATTGACCACAATTTAATGTGGATACCTTTATTTCTACCAAGATAGAATTTCAGCATGGAGTTTTTCTGACAATTCCAGTCACGAGTCCAATTTCGTTTGTTCTCTGTACCTGCTGAAAAGCAAATAGGGAGACATTTTAGAGAATAGCTTAAGACATATCACAACTAAATACAGGTTGAATGATCAAATAAACAAGAAATACAGGAGATGCCATCAAATGAAAACTCTACTACAATGTTAACTCAAGTCTGTAAGTAAGTTGTAGACAAAGCGGAATTGCGAAAGATACGAGTAGGCGTACACCATAGGTACGCCTTCAATTGCTTGTATCATTTTTCAACAGGCATGAGAAAAAGAAAAAAGAAAAACAGGCTGCCGACACTGAAGAAGAAAAACAGGTGCCCAGCAGCAGCTGCCAAAGGGGTGTGCTAGCATCCGAAGAGCTAATAGGCATCCAGCTGGCATAGATATGATGGAGAAAGACACTGAAGAACAGAGGACCTCAAAACACTAGTTAAGTATAAATACAGTTGAAGTGTGCGTTGAATCAAATCCCCAACCAAAAACAACATGCAAACACCAGACAACAAAATGGGAGCTCCCTTGACACCATTGATGTACCTTTGCCTACTGCTGGTACCATGCCTTCTTCTCTTGCAAGAAGCACATGCGGCACGCCATGGAGGGATCTCATGGAGGTCTCAACAAATAGCCCTCCTCCGCTGGAAAGCTACACTTGCGAGCCCACCGCTGCAGATGAGCTCTTGGCAGGAAAACACAAGCTTGTGCAACTGGACGGGCATCATGTGCACAGCTGTTCTCCATGGCCGCCGCAGGCCCTGGGTGGTCACCGACATCTCCCTGCCAGATGCTGGCATCCGTGGCCAGCTTGGTGAGCTCAACTTCTCGGCTCTTCCATCCCTCACATATATCGACCTTCATAACAACAGTCTCCATGGTGTACTACCAGCTAGTATCAGCTCCCTGTCAGCACTTTCAGAACTTTACCTTAAGTACAACCAGCTCACAGGGAAAATTCCTTGTGAGATTGGTGACCTGCAAAGTATCAAGGTGCTTGATCTTTCATTCAATAGACTAATAGGACATATCCCTGCATCTCTGGGTAACCTAACAATGTTAACTGATCTTGCCATTCACCAAACCATGGTATCAGGTCCCATTCCTGAGGAGATTGGAAGGCTTGTCAACCTGCAAATTCTACAGCTAAGCAATAGCACCTTAAGCGGCATAACACCAAAAACCCTTGGAAATCTGAGCCAGCTAAATACTTTGTACCTGTATGGTAATCAACTTTCAGGGCCTATACCACAAGAACTAGGCAGGTAGTCCATTTGCAAATTCTTGAGCTTAGTTCAAATAATTTTTCAGGTCCAATTCCAATCTCCATAACCAATCTCACTAAGATGAACCAACTTTTACTCTTTGAAAATCAAATCACAGGTTCAATACCCCCAGAACTAGGCAAACTCGCTAAGCTAAACCAACTTGTTCTCTACAAAAATCAAATAACAGGTTCAATACCCCTAGAACTAGGGAACCTCGCTATTCTAAACCAACTTGAACTCTATAGTAATCAAATAACTGGTTCAATACTCCCAGAACTAGGGAATCTCACTGTGCTCAATGAACTTTCTCTCTATGCAAATCAAATCACAGGTCCAATACCCCCAGAACTAGGAAACCTCACTATGCTCAATGTACTTTATCTCTATACAAATGAAATCACAGGCGCAATACCTTTAGAATTGGGCATGTTATTGAATCTAAGAGAATTAGACTTGTCCGATAACCAAATATCTGGCTCTATTCCCCAAGAGATTGGCAATCTGATAAACCTCAAATATTTATACTTGTTTCAGAATCAAATTTCAGGCTCAATACCTAGATCTTTTGGGAAGTTGCAAAGCATGCAAGAACTGCTAGTCTTTGATAACAACTTATCAGGTTTTCTTCCTCAAGAATTTGAAGATCTCATCAGCCTTGTTACACTTGAGTTGTCTAACAACTCATTTTCAGGACCTTTACCCGCAAATATTTGTTCAGGTGGCAAACTTCAATATCTCATTGCCTTCTCTAATATGTTCAATGGCCCCATTCCAAGGAGTTTAAAGACATGTACGAGTTTGGTTGAAATTGACCTTCAATCGAACCATCTAATAGGAGATATATCTCAACACTTTGGTGTGTATCCACAACTCATAAAGATGATCTTGCAATCGAATAGACTCTCTGGGCACATCTCACCAAATATAGGTGCATGTACTCAACTAATGGTGCTACGTCTAGCACAAAATATGATCACGGGTTCCATACCTGCAGTCATTTCTAAATTGTCCAAGCTAGAACAACTAAGACTCGACTCTAACCATCTCAGCGGTGAGATTCCACCAGAAATCTGCACTTTAGCAAATCTATATAGCCTTAACTTATCATCAAACCAATTATCTGGATCCATACCTACACAGGTAGAAAAGCTAAGCAATCTAGGATCCCTTGATATATCTGGGAACATACTGAGTGGATTAATACCTGAAGAACTAGGGGCATGCATGAAACTTCAGTCCTTGAACATCAACAACAACAACTTCAGTGGGAGTTTGCCTGGTGCGATTGGAAATTTAGCAGGCCTGCAGATCATATTAGATGTGAGCAACAATAACCTCAGTGGTGTGTTGCCGCAGCAACTTGGACAGTTGGAGATGCTAGAATTTCTGAATTTATCACATAATCAATTCAGTGGAAGCATTCCATCCTCCTTTGCAAGCATGCTGAGCCTTTCAACACTCGATGTGTCCTACAATGACTTGGAAGGACCGATCCCGACAACACGGCTACTCAAAAATGCTCCAGCGACTTGGTTTCTTCCCAATAAAGGTCTGTGTGGTAACCTCTCTAGCCTGCCACCTTGTTATTATTCAACTCCAGTACCAACTGGCCACCATAAATGGAAGATACTTCATCTGCTTTTGCCAATTGTTGTCCTGGTGGGTTTCGGCATTGTTGCCGCAATTGCTATCATAATAATGGTTAGCCTAAACAAGAGAAAACCACAAGAAACTGTTGCCGCTCAAGGAAGGGACCTATTCTCTGTTTGGAATTTTGATGGAAGATTAGCATTTGACGACATTGTAAGGGCAACAGAAGACTTCGACGATAAGTACATCATTGGAACAGGGGGATATGGCAAAGTATACAAGGCACAACTCCAAGATGGGCAGCTAGTTGCGGTGAAGAAGCTTCATCAGACCGAAGAAGAGTTGGATGATGAAAGAAGATTTCGTAGTGAAATGGAAATCTTATCACAGATCCGACAACGAAGCATTGTCAAAATGTACGGATTCTGCTCCCATCCAGCGTACAAATTTCTCGTCTATGACTATATTCAGCAGGGCAGCCTCCACGGGACATTGGAAAATGAGGAGCTAGCATTGGAATTGGATTGGCAGAAGAGAATTGCTCTTGCGACTGATGTGGCTCAAGCAATATCTTATTTGCACCATGAATGCAGTCCACCTATAATACATCGAGATATCACAAGCAACAACATCTTGCTGGATACAACCTTCAAGGCTTTTGTCTCGGATTTCGGCACAGCAAGGATTCTTAAGCCTGATTCATCAAACTGGAGTGTACTAGCAGGAACTTATGGCTACATAGCCCCTGGTATGTACTAGCATAACATTTCTTTTCACATCAGAAGCATTCGTCTCAGTCCATTTGTTCCTAATTCTAATGTTTTGAGTTTGTGCAGAACTATCATACACATCTGTTGTGACAGAGAAATGTGATGTCTATAGCTTTGGCGTTGTTGTGCTGGAGCTAGTGATGGGGAAGCATCCAAGGGATCTATTAGACGGTAGTTTTCCAAGTGGGGAGCAAGCTATGTTGGTGAAAGATATTCTGGACGAACGAACGACAACACCAACAACAACACAAGAGAATAGCTTATCTCTACTCATCAAGGTGGCCTTTTCTTGCTTGGAATCTTCTCCACAAGCAAGGCCAACCATGCGGGAGGCATACCAAACACTCATCAAGCGACCCTCTTCTAGCTCCTGTCCCATGCCTTTCAGTGAACTTACATTACAACAAGTAAGGGGTGCCTGTTGATATATGATCTGAATTTTAGTGAGAAGCCAGGTTCTATTGTAGCGGAAGCTGATTTAGGTTTCCGTTTTGCCTCGAGTCACTCATATATGCCACCTACATATGTTGAAGTCTGTAATTCTCTCATGTCATCTTGTAGTTTTTTCCTAGCAAAAATAAAAACCGGTACATGCAGCGTGAGCCTGTTCACGACATGGCCGGATCAGTAGCTACATGCTGTTACAATCACCTCGTGAGATGACACGAGTACTGGCCATAGCGGCTTAGAACTTGAGCCATGGTCAAGGGACGTGGGATGGCACGTCCATGAAGCTTGGTCATGGCACAAGATTAGGATCTTTCTGTTAGTTAATTGAGCTAATGAGCTGTTTACATAAATATGAAAGCAAAGCAAAAAAGCTGCAACGTTTTACACAGCACAAATATCCTGACTTTCCACTGATTCTTCTCCCTCCCGTTTATGCTCCAACACAACATATACTTCAGGATGAGTTCATGACTTAGTGTAAGTCTATGTGTTTGTAGACACTCCTGATACAGTGAAAGATCACCATCGTTTGACCATGGTTTTCCCACAAGGGTTTTCTAACAATGCATAAATATAATTTGTTTGGCCGGTTGCTTCTAAAACATATGCGGTCTCTATGCTTATATTTGTTTAGACATAATGCTCACATGTGACACTTTCTTCCGGCTATTGTCGGCAAGGGTACTTGGAATGGTGTACAATTTTATTTTATTTATCTACTTTTGCTCCCATGAAGGTGAAGATGGCGAAAACGAAATCCAAAATTGGCATGAGATCATTAAGGGTGTGTTTGGTTGGGGAACGAAGTGTAATGGAATGTCATGGTTCCGTTCTACTAGAATGGGTCGGTTCCATCTCTGTGTTTGGTAGAGGCAATTCAAAGGAATGGAATGGTTATCTTTTGATGTTTGGTTTAAGGGATGGAATGAGATGAATTTGTTCAGTGAAACAAAATTGCTGAATAAAATGGTCATCTATCAATCCATCCATACAACAAAGGCTTGAGCACGCTCCATCTCAAACAAAAAAAAGGCTTGAGCACGCTTTGCCAGAAACAAATCGCAGAGAACTGAAGGAGCGTGAGTTCATCCATCCACGCATGCAGTAGATTGCAGAACAGAACCAGGAAAGAAACGAATCAGACTCAAATCGCAGAGTTCAACAACAGCCACCCTGCACAAGATCCAAGCATGTTCAGGCGCGGTCAACGGCCAGCGCTGGGAGCAGCTACTCCGTCAAGCGCGGCGGCATGGAGCTTCCCGGCATGGGGCCTGGCGCGACGCAGTTCGCCGTCACCCGCGCGGACCCGAGCTAATTCACGGCGACCTATATGGCCTTCACGGCCGCCTTGGAAGCTCATTGACGGGGGCATGCAGGGCGTCGAAATCGGGCCCTGCAGCGGGGCGGTCTGGACGAGGGGGCGCGTGCTCCCAGCGGCGGCGGCGTGTGCTTCCGACGGTGGCGGCTACCAGAGAGGTCGCGCGAGGAAGGGAAAGAGGGAACACAAGATGCAGTCACGGGAGGAAGAGGAGCGGTTCCGCGTGGTCCGCTCGATTTGGAGAGACCGCAGGGAACGGCATAAACAGCGAATATGCCATTCCAGGAACGAGTGGGTTCTGGCTCCTCAGATCAACCAAACACAAGAATGGGCTATAGGAACGGAACGGACCCGTGCCGTTCCACTTGGTGACAGGAACCAAACACACCCTAAGTCCCGATTTATTGTTTTCTAGGAATCAAAGTAAAATACCTTGGACAAAGCAGAAACAATTATAATGATCAAATGGTCGATGCAAACGTGAACAAATGAGTGTAAATACATGAAGCTAGGTGCAGAAAAAAGGAAAATTACCACAGGACTAAGCAAAAGGACTTACATAGGGCTGTAGGGCAGGAGTTTGAAGCCCTTATCCTTAGGATGGAACAACACATCATTTACTACTACACTTGATTTCAAGCATTGTTGACGAAATTCACATGGAACAAAAATACAACCTTCTTTTTCTTCATGCCTAATACAGGCTTAGAATCAAGATCAGTCTCCTTGTCTGGTTTGAGGTACGATGAGACTGAATTTGATTCAAAATCCATATCAGCTTTCAAAGCATCAAGCTCTGCATTTTTCAACATGCAAAATGAGAACAGCAAACAGAGAACTATCTTGTCTGTAAATTAACGCACGCATAACAAAAAACCAGTACAATAGAAGTGCCAAATAAACATTTCAAAAAAGAAATCCTGGACCTAAAACTGATATAAACCGGAGAGTTTGCTGGATCAAATTCAACAACAGAATTTAAATTGGAGTGGTTCCTGGCTGGTTGCCACTGTAAGGAAAACTAGCTGACTCAGTTACTTTAAGGTGATAATATGTGGTATTTTAATCATCTAATAATTAACAGCTAAAAAATAAGAGACATACCCCCCATAAGTTCCTTCTCATCGATGTCATTTGGAGCACTGCACTTCTACCAAGAGTGTCTCGTATTTCATTGCTCACATCCATAAGATCCATCATCCCGTCTTGCATGCTCTGCAGATTTGAAAAGCAGGTATGGATTCAGATGTAATTGGACAAAAGCAATGAAATGGGAATATATGTAATGTAAGTTGAAAATCTTGACAACATGAACAGCCTGGTAAAAAACAGGATGCTGCATACATCTATATCTTCAATCCTGACAGTCTTCGTCATCCCTTCCAGCTCTTTATTGGCGGCCTTCGTTGCAGTCATCTGTAAAATGAAAGACACTTCAACACAAGTCTAGGAGCTAGAACCATAATCTACAAAGCAAACTTGATAGGAAACTTCAATGAAAGACATTTCAACATACAGTTTGTTGAGCATCCTTAATGCACTCTGATGCGAAAGGAATTTGGTTAAGATTATAAATTTGGTCACGCTGCGCTTCATATCTGTAGGGAAGCATACAGATTATAAATATTAAATCACGAAACAAGTAAGGCTCCTGCCACAAAAGGAATATTTAAATGCCACAGGATAATCATGGAGCAACAAGAGCATTCATTTCCACGTATGTCTTATCCATGTCAGGAAGGAAAATCAGCTAGATGGCGTAATAAATATGGAACAAAGATCGAAAAGGTGTAGGAAAGCACTCTGACTAGATTCAGCTATATATAGTTATATACCTGCTCAGCTAGGACTTTAGGCAGTAACTTGTCAACATTGATGGGTGGCATAAAGAAAAGGATTCGGGATTCAGGTGTCCCCTCCTTGTCGGCGAGAGGGGAGAAGAAAACGTCGACACGGCGTATTGTGGCCTTGTAGGCATTTCGTCGAATAGGTAGTGTGCACGGGAAGTGATCTTTATGGCCCCCCTGCCCCAATCCAAATATGTGACTCTTCTCCCTGAAATCGACTCACAAGCAACCAAAATCAGCAGCAACAACGAAATCCTCTACATCCATCGCATCACGCACCAGAAGCCAACCTGATGCCGGCGGAGGATGAGCACTGGAAGTAGTTCCAGGGAGTTGGCGACCAGTGCTCACGAGAAGCGGGGAGAAGAGGACCTTGTCATAGACTCATGGCAGAGTTCGCGGACACCACAAAGCCTAAGGTCGCGGCGTTGCCGATGAGCGGACACCGAAGCTCGCCGGAGGAGGACGGGAGGCGGGGAGGCAACTTGGCGTCGGCCCGTTTCGAAAAGAAAAAAAACATGGCAACGGCGGTCCATGGGCCGGAGCACGGTGGACGGCCTAATGAGATCCCAATTAAGTAGTTTTTTTTTAAAATCATTAATTAAGAAGTACTCGTTGCAAAGAACACTCCACGTTCTTATGTCGCGACAAGTGGCGCATATGCAGCACGCTACTTGTCGCAACATGGAAGTTTTCCTTTTTTCGTAGATTCGTTTATTCAAAACGCTTAATCTTTTAAACTGTGCGGTCAAATCTCGAACCGTTTTCATCATTAGATTCCTTGCGTCGAGATCTTTAAAACTATATCCCATGTTGATAGGTTTTGACGAACTTTTTTTTCAGAAAAAAACCGGACAAAAAAACCGGGCGAAAAAACCGAAGCGGGAGCACGGCTTTTTCCCTTTCCGAAAGAGGCACGCCCATGCCTCTTGCGGAATCACAACCGTTCCTCTCATGAAAGCAAACCGTGACTCTCGTGAAAGGAAAAAAAACAGAAAACACGTTTTTTTCGTTTCCGAAAGGCATGGTCGTGACTCTCATGAAGGCACAACCGTGCCTCTCAAGAAAGCAAAACCGTGACTCGCGAAAGAGAAAAACAGAAAACGCGTTTTGTTTTTCCCTTTCCTAGAGGCACGGTCGTGACTTTCGTGAAAGCACAATCGTGCCTCTCATGGAAGCAAAACCGTGACTCTCACGAAAGGAAAAAAAACAGAAAACGCGTTTTGTTTTTCCCTTTTCCGAGAGGCACGGCCGCGACTCTCGCAAAAGCACAACCGTGCCTCTTGCGGAAGCAAAACCGTGACTCCCGCGAAAAAAAAAAAACAGAAAACACGTTTTTCATTTCCGAAAGGGACGGCCGTGACTCTCGCTAAAGCACAACCGTGCCTCTCGTGGAAGCAAAACCGTGACTTTCGCGAAAGAAAAATAAAAGAAAACGCGTTTTTTTCGTGCAAATTTTTTTTTTGATCGAAAAGCTAAGAAAGACCGGGGGGAAACCAAAACGTCGAAAAAACCCGGGTAAACACCGTTTAAAAAGCCGAAAACGCGTGCGGAAAAATAAAAATAAAAACAAAATCCGAAAGGAGCGTCCAGAGCGCGACACGTGGCGAATGGCTGAGAGCGCGCCAAGTGGCGTTGATCGTTGCGAGGCTCCCGAAGTAGCGCTCGTTAACTAGTTGCTCCCGTGTTTTCTTCTGTCGGCTGGCGTTGGCCCAAAAAAAAGCACTCAAGTTGGCTAGAGTTTTTTTTGTGTTTTTTTTTCTTTGTGTCCGTTCTTTTTTTCATTGCCAATGCTCATAGTGCTTTTTTATTTCATCATGTGTTTCAGCAATTCATCCTTTTCTCAAAATTGTTTATCATGTAGCATCTAAGAACTGTTTGCCATGTATCTAGGAATTGTCCAGTGTATAAAAGATATTCACGGTGTTACTTTAAAAAAATATTAACATGCTGACATGGGCAGGCTGGTCGGGCGGATACCTCCTGCACATGAATCTTGCCCCGATTTGATAGCAGGTGAGCGGGAGGAAGATGTGTCACTTGGGATATTTGTGGTGTGCTTTCACTTTTAACAAGGTACTAGAAGCGGCCGCGCACTTTATCGTGTCACTAGGGTTGTATTGATATTCGACTTGTTAGTTCTGTGTTTTCTTTATGTGTTAAGAAAATCACTCGATATACGAAGTAACCACGTCCACACACACAAGAGCCAAAAAAAGCATAAGCAGCGGACAAAGACCATTAGACAATGAGACAGAGACGTCACACATGTGATCCACTCGAAGACTATCCATGATTATAGTTATAATAGGCCAAGTCGAACCTACATAGCCAATTCAATGTGGCCACATTGACCCATGGTTGACGACAACGGCTCATCAATAGGATGTTGCAAAAATGGTTCATGAGCATGGCGTTGATAACGATATAGATGCAGCAGGGCCGCAAGCTAGGGGGAGGGGGGCAAAACGGTGTGACATCATCAGGTACTAGCATAACATTTCTTTTCACATCAGAAGCATTCGTCTCAGTCCATTTGTTCCTAATTCTAATGTTTTGATTTTGTGCAGAACTATCGTACACATCTGTTGTGACAGAGAAATGTGATGTCTATAGCTTTGGCCTTGTTGTGTAGAGCTAGTGGGGATGTTAGGATGATCCACCGTGTGGGCCTAATGGCCCACCGGGCCCTTAGATCCGCGCCCTGATCGGGGGCGCTCAACCCACTATGGGTGACGGGCCCCTGTCACCTGCACTATATAAAGAGGTGAGGGCCGGCGGCTCGCATCACGAGGTTCTTCACAGCGCCGTACACCCCACCTAATCCCCTACCGATCTAGGGTTAGTGCAGTGCTGATGGGAAGCACCGCCACCACCACTCTCTGCCATCACACCGGCACCGGCCCCATAGCCGGCAACCGGAGCTCCTCAAGCCACAAGGAAAGGTAATACCTATCACTGTTGCCGGAATCCTAGCCTAACCGATCCACTGTATCTATCAATGGTTTCAGAGCCATGTTAGGCTAAGATCTTCGGTACAAAGCATATACAGAGAAAGAAAGATCCTCCTTTCCCCCCAAGAACTCTAGACAGGGCAAAGAAATCACCGGGCAGGGCCTTGAGCTCGCCGGCAAAGAGCGTCGCCGCAAGGCCGCGCCGTTCCTCTCGATCCGGACGCGCATCGGTAAGCCGAGGCGTCGGAAGAAGAATAAAAAAAGGGAAAAAAGGGGCACCGCGGCCAAACCGTTCGACGGCGGCGCGCTCACCGCGAGGCGAACGCGCAGCCGGCGAAGGGGATGGCAACAGCGCAGATGGGAAGGGGGCAGAGGGAGCGCAGCGGCGCCGCGACACTCTCCTTCTCTCGTTCTCTTTGCCACATAAAAAGAAGGAAGAGAAGGAGAAGGGAGGTCGCTCGTGTGGCGCGATGGTTTTGCACCGGCGCAGCCGTGCCCCACCGCTACTCCACCAGAGAAGGGCGCTGTCGAGCGGAAAGGGGAGCAGAGGAGGGCGCAAGCACATCCCTCCCTCTCTGACAGTGGATGACGGTGGGTAGGGGACGAACAGGAGGGAGAAGTAGAAAGAACGGCGCGGCGCGGTGGTAGTTGACGCCGGCGTCGGCGCCCTGGCGCGGCTGTTGGCCATCGACGCCATAGCCGGCGGCCGAGCGCGGCGCGGTGGCCGGGCGTGCGAGAAAGAGCCAGCGACGGAAAAAAATCGAATGGGATTAGGGTTTCCCAGGCGGATCGGGACTGGTTTTGATCCAGCGATATCCGCGCTGGGCCGTCGGATCATCACGGACGGCCGTGATTAAAACCCTAGCCGAAGCTGGGTCTTATGGGCCGAAAGAAAGGCGGGTCTTTGGTCCGACGGACCAGGCTGCAGCCACATTGCCGCTGTGGGCCATGGGCCGAGGAGCTTGGGCGGCCGAGCGAAGCTCGCCCAACAGGCCATGGGCCGCGAGCGGCGTGCGCGCACAGAACACTTTCACTGTCCTTTTTTGTTTTTGTCCAGTTTTTTTGGACAAATATGACACAGTTTTTCTATTCAAATTATTCAAAGATTTTTTTTCTAGAAAATAGAAAAGTAAAAGAAAAGTTGATGAAAACAATAAAGTTGATGAATTTTTTCATGATTTCCGCTGCAAATAGATAAAAGTGCTCTTCTAAAAGTGAACAGAACTAAAGTAAAAGATTAAATTGTTGCTTCTCTAATGCAATTTTGAACAAACCGGTTAAAATTGCTTAGAGAGTAAAAGAGTACAGAATTGTTTCTGATTAGAATATTGTAAAGTTTCTGCTGCAAAGAAAAAGTTTTATCCTCCGATTAAATTGGAACCAACGGGAAAATTTAATTGGAAGAATTGTTCTTAGGAATGTTTTTCCCTATGGGTGAAATAAGATGCAGATAGTTTCCGATATGATAAAAGAAAGATATTTCTTTTAAAGTTAAAATATGGTATTGTTATTTTCTGACCAACTTTGATGATAACAATACTATAATTCTATGAGTCTTATGTTCAAAGCTTAAATCTCTGATAAATTTTGTATCAAAGTGATCATTTTTCAAAGAAGAGTTAAAGATGAAGAAATGCTCTTGAACTAGCGAAATGTATATTTCTTGTTTTCGCTGCAATAAAGTTGATGATGATGATTATTTCTTAGCAAAGTTGTTTAATATAAATACTATCATCACATTGTTTATGATTTATATGCATTATTTCCATTTCCGCCCAACAGTGATATGGAACTAATGTAGAAGAATGAGTTTTATTCTAATTCTACCACAACGGTGATTTAGAGTATAAAAAGAAAGCTTTACAAAAGTTTAATGTGCATATTTATTAACCAGACCAACGTAGGGTTATTTTTATGCTCATTATTGTTGATTATTGGCTATGTTTTCTCAGACTAAAAGTTTTTCATGCTTTCATTCATGAAAGCGAATGGCTGGGTACTTGTGACCCGAAAGATGACCAGGAAAGGTCATAACGTGAGGGAGTATGTTCTCTCTAAAGAATGGCTTCAAAAAAAATTCTTGGTTATTAATCCAAGAGAAGAAAACAGATAGATCATTGAGAGTCTTGGTTGACGAATGTCTTTCATGTATTCTATATGAAGAAGATTTTTCAGTCAACATGATTTGAGATGAAACAAGCAACATGCGTGTTTAATTTGACCAACGTCGGATTAAGCATGTGTGTCAAAGAGCGTTCGGATTTATTTCTGAATTTGATGATTGCATATGCGGTCAAAAGAGCCAATTCTGGCATTCATGTTCCTTACAGGGAATTACCTGCATAGCGGGAAAGAGGATTATGATAAAACCCGCATGGCGGGGAAAGTCTGGGAAAATACCTGCGTAATTGGGTAAAGTTGACATAGTATTATGTCAAAAATCCTATATGTGAGGAGAAATTCTGGCAAAGGACTTATCCTGTATGACAGGAGAAAAATATGATGACTCATGTGCTTAATGTGTCTCACTCTAGGAGAAAAGTATGAAATAGCTATTATGCTTTCCTAGTATCGACCGTACACCTTATGTGTAATGGTCATTAAGCACTCAATAAATCCAAAGAGATTAAAAGTTAAAGATGAACCTAAAGATAAGAATGATATGCAAGTGTGACTTGCAAAAGTAATAATGATAAAGAACTCTGTTGAGTTTCTGAAATGAAATGAAGAAAAAGTACTCCCATATTAGTTAAAAGATAACTTCATTTTGTATGAAGAGATAACTTCATTTCGTATGAAGTAATCTGATGAATGAAGTAGATAATCAAAGTTTCCTCAATTCACAAGAGTTATCAATGGTTTTCGAAATTGTGGCAGAAAAGTTCTTGCCACATTTCGAGGGGGAGAAAGAAATATGAGATAAATTAAGATTGATGAAGAATGTGATCGTCTGGGGGAGTAGGACGGTCATAATCATACCCCTAAAGAAAAGAAATAGTTGTATTTCTAGATCTTTTACAGTTCCGAAAGCAGAGTAAGGAATACTAAGACGGTGCTTAAAGTGCCATAAAGAAGAAAGTTTTAACAGAATAAACCCATATTATAAAGTTTAAAGATATGCCATTTTTAGTGAAGATGGAGTAATCTGGGAGAGCAAGTTGTATGACCTATACAACACATGTTGTTAGCTCTATAAAGGAATGAGAAAATCAGATACTTCTGATTACTATAAAGTCTATGTTAGTGAAATTCAAATGGAGGTTGATCCCACCTCATTTAAAGCACTCATTCGAGCTTTGTGAAGTGTCTGCTTATCTAAATGATAAGAGACTATGTGAGATGAAATGAAATTGTGCATCCCGACGATGTTTGGGACTGATGAGTAATTTCCAATGGAGCCAAAACAGTAGGCTGCAAAGAGTCTACAAGGACAATGTGACTCCAAAGGAAATATGTAAAGGTGTAAAACACGACTTAAATCGAAAGATTTTTGCGCGTTTTGCACTGAATAGATTACAATGAGTGTTGGTAGCACATCATGATCTGAGTTACATCATATGAACGATATTATGATCTGAGTTACAACAGATGAAAGTAAAGAACACAAGGGATACTACCTGAAGAAGTCCTTTATGGACTAAAGCAATCAAATGTTGTTTTGGGTTAAAGAAAATGAGAGGACAATTGTGTTGGAAATATGCCCTAGAGGCAATAATAAAAGCATTATTATTATATTTCCTTGTTCATGATAATTGTCTTTATTCATGCTATAATTGTGTTATCCGGAAATCGTAATACATGTGTGAATAATAGACACCAACATGTCCCTAGTAAGCCTCTAGTTGACTAGCTCGTTGATCAACAGATAGTCATGGTTTCCTGACTATGGACATTGGATGTCATTGATAACGAGATCACATCATTAGGAGAATGATGTGATGGACAAGACCCAATCCTAAACATAGCATAAGATCGTATAGTTCGTTTGCTAGAGTTTTTCCAATGTCAAGTATCTTTTCCTTAGACCATGAGATCGTGTAACTCCCGGATACCGTAGGAGTGCTTTGGGTGTACCAAACGTCACAACGTAACTGGGTGATTATAAAGCTATACTACGGGTATCTCCGAAAGTGTCTGTTGGGTTAACACAGATCAAGACTGGGATTTGTCACTCCGTATGACGGAGAGGTATCACTGGGCCCACTCGGTAATGCATCATCATAATGAGCTCAAAGTGACCAAGTGTCTGGTCATGGGATCATGCATTACGGAACGAGTAAAGTGACTTGCCGGTAACGAGATTGAACGAGGTATTGGGATACCGAAGATTGAATCTCGGGCAAGTAACATACCGATTGACAAAGGGAATTGTATACGGGATTGATTGAATCCTCGACATCGTGGTTCATCCGATGAGATCATCGAGGAGCATGTGGGAGCCAACATGGGTATCCAGATCCCGCTGTTGGTTATTGACCGGAGAGCGATCTCGGTCATGTCTACATGTCTCCCGAACCCGTAGGGTCTACACACTTAAGGTTCGGTGACGCTAGGGTTGTAGGGATATGTATATGCAGTAACCCGAATGTTGTTCGGAGTCCCGGATGAGATCCCGGATGTCACGAGGAGTTCCGGAATGGTCCGGAGGTAAAGAATTATATATAGGAAGTGCTATTCCGGGCATCGGGACAAGTTTCGGGGTCACCGGTATTGTACCGGGACCACCGGAAGGGTCTCGGGGGTCCACCGGGTGGGGACACCTGCCCCGGGGGGCCACATGGGCTGTAGGGGGTGCGCCTTGGCCTATATGGGCCAAGGGCACCAGCCCCAAGAGGCCCATGCGCCTAGGGTTCAAGAGGGGAAGAGTCCCGAAAGGGGAAGGCACCTCCTAGGTGCCTTGGGGAGGAGGGATTCCTCCCTTGGCCGCCGCCCCCTAGGAGATTGGATCTCCTAGGGCCGGCGCCCCCCCCTTGGCCCTCCTATATATAGTGGGGAGATGGAGGACCTCTCACCCCATGCCTTTGGTGCCTCCCTCTCCCTCTCCAACACATCCTCCTCCTCCATAGTGCTTGGCGAAGCCCTGTCGGAGTACTGCAGCTCCACCACCACCACGCCGTCGTGCTACTGCTGGAGCAATCTTCCTCAACCTCTCCTTCCTCCTTGCTGGATCAAGAAGAAGGAGACGTCACACTGACCGTACGTGTGTTGAACGCGGAGGTGCCGTCCGTTCGGCGCTAGGATCTCCGGTGATTTGGATCACGTCGAGTACGCCTTCCTCATCCCCGTTCTTTGAACGCTTTCGCGCGTGATCTACAAAGGTATGTAGATGCAATCCGATCACTCGTTGCTAGATGAACTCATAGATGGATCTTGGTGAAACCGTAGGAAATTTTTTTGTTTTCTGCAACGTTCCCCAACAGTGGCATCATGAGCTAGGTCTATGCGTAGTTCTCTTTGCACGAGTAGAACACAATTTGTTGTGGGCGTAGATGTTGTCAACTTTCTTGCCGCTACTAGTCTTATCTTGCTTCAGCGGTATTGTGGGATGAAGCGGCCCGGACCAACCTTACACGTACGCTTACGTGAGACCGGTTCCACCGACTAACATGCACAAGTTGCATAAGGTGGCTGGCGGGTGTTTGTCTCTCCCACTTTAGTTGGAGCGGATTCGATGAAAAGGGTCCTTATGAAGGGTAAATAGAAGTTGACAAATCACGTTGTGGCTTTCACGTAGGTAAGAAAACGTTCTTGCTAGAACCCTACTTCAGCCACGTAAAACTTGCAACAACAATTAGAGGACGTCTAACTTGTTTTTGCAGCAAGTGCTTTGTGATATGATATGGCCAAAGTTGTGATGAATGATGAATGATATATATGTGATGTATGAGATGTTCATGCTATTGTAATAGGAATCACGACTTGCATGTCGATGAGTATGACAACCGGCAGGAGCCATAGGAGTTGTCTTTATTTTTGTATGACCTGCGTGTCATTGAGAAACGCCATGTAAATTACTTTACTTTATTGCTAAACGCGTTAACCATAGTAGTAGAAGTAATAGTTGGCGAGAAACTTCATGGAGACATGATGATGGAGATCGTGATGATGGAGATCATGGTGTCATGCCGGTGACAAGATGATCATGAAGCCCCAAGATGGAGATCAAAGGAGCTATGTGATATTGGCCATATCATGTCACTATTATTATTTGATTGCATGTGATGTTTATCATGTTTTGTATCTTGTTTACTTAGAACGACGGTAGTAAATAAGATGATCCCTCATAATAATTTCAAGAAAGTGTTTCCCCTAACTGTGCACCGTTGCGACAGTACGTTGTTTCGAAGCACCACGTGATGATTGGGTGTTAGATTCTAACGTTCACATACAACGGGTGTAAGACAGATTTACACATGCAAAAACTTAGGTTGACTTGACGAGCCTAGCATGTACAGACATGGCCTCGGAACACAGAAGACTGAAAGGTCGAGCATGAGTCGTATAGAAGATACGATCAACATGAAGATGTTCACCGATGTTGACTAGTCCGTCTCACGTGATGATCAGACACGGCCCAGTCAACTCGGATCATGTTATACTTAGATAACTGGAGGGATGTCTATCTAAGTGGGAGTTCATTGAATAATTTTATTAGATGAACTTAATTATCATGAACTTAGTCTAAAATCTTTACAATATGTCTTGTAGATCAAATGGCCAACGTAGTCCTCAACTTCAACGCGTTCCTAGAGAAAACCAAACTGAAAGACGATGGCAGCAACTATACGGACTGGGTCCGGAACCTGAGGATCATCCTCATAGCTGCCAAGAAAGATTATGTCCTACAAGCACCGCTAGGTGACGCACCCGTCCCACAGAACCAAGACGTTATGAACGCTTGGCAGACACGTGTTGATGACTACTCCCTTGTTCAGTGCGGCATGCTTTACATCTTAGATCCGGGGCTCCAAAAGCGTTTTGAGAGACATGGAGCATATGAGATGTTCGAAGAGCTGAAAATGGTTTTTCAAGCTCATGCCCGGGTCGAGAGATATGAAGTCTCCGACAAATTCTACAGCTGTAAGATGGAGGAAAACAGTTCTGTCAGTGAGCACATACTCACTATGTCTGGGTTACATAACCGATTGACTCAGCTGGGAGTTAATCTCCCGGATGACGCGGTCATTGACAGAATCCTCCAGTCGCTTCCACCGAGCTACAAGAGCTTTGTGATGAACTTCAATATGCAGGGGATGGAAAAGACCATTCCCGAATTATTTGCAATGCTGAAATCAGCAGAGGTAGAAGTCAAAAAGGAACATCAAGTGTTGATGGTGAATAAAACCACTAAGTTCAAGAAAGGCAAGGGTAAGAAGAACTTCAAGAAGGACGGCAAGGGAGTTGCCGCGCCCGGTAAGCAAGCTGCCGGGAAGAAGCCAAAGAATGGACCCAAGCCCGAGATTGAGTGCTTTTATTGCAAGGGAAGTGGTCACTGGAAGCGGAACTGCCCCAAGTACTTAGCGGACAAGAAGGCCGGCAAAACGAAAGGTATATGTGATATACATGTAATTGATGTGTACCTTACCAGTATTCATAGTAGCTCCTGGGTATTTGATACCGGTGCGGTTGCTCACATTTGTAACTCAAAACAGAAGCTGCGGAATAAGCGGAGACTGGCGAAGGACGAGGTGACGATGCGAGTCGGGAATGGTTCCAAGGTCAATGTGATCGCCGTCGGCACGCTGCCTCTACATTTACCTTCGGGATTAGTTTTAAACCTTAATAATTGTTATTTAGTGCCAGCTTTGAGCATGAACATTGTATCCGGATCTCGTTTAATTCGAGATGGCTACTCATTTAAATCCGAGAATAATGGTTGTTCTATTTATATGAGAGATATGTTTTATGGTCATGCTCCGATGGTGAATGGTTTATTCTTAATGAATCTCGAGCGTAATACTACACATGTTCATAGTGTGAGTACCAAAAGATGTAAGATTGATAATGATAGTCCCACATACTTGTGGCACTACCGCCTTGGTCACATAGGTGTCAAACGCATGAAGAAGCTCCATGCTGATGGACTTTTAGAGTCTCTTGATTACGAATCATTTGACACGTGCGAACCATGCCTCATGGGTAAAATGACCAAGACTCCGTTCTCAGGAACAATGGAGCGAGCAACCAACTTATTGGAAATCATACATACTGATGTGTGCGGTCCAATGAGTGTTGAGGCTCGCGGCGGCTATCGTTATGTTCTCACCCTCACTGATGACTTGAGTAGATATGGGTATGTCTACTTAATGAAACACAAGTCTGAAACCTTTGAAAAGTTCAAGGAATTTCAGAGTGAGGTTGAGAATCAACGTGACAGGAAAATCAAGTTCCTGTGATCAGATCGCGGAGGAGAATACTTGAGTCACGATTTTGGCACGCACTTAAGAAAATGTGGAATAGTTTCACAACTCACGCCGCCTAGAACACCTCAGCGTAATGGTGTGTCCGAACGTCGTAATCGCACTCTATTAGATATGGTGCGATCTATGATGTCTCTTGCCGATTTACCGCTTTCTTTTTGGGGCTATGCTTTAGAGACTGCCGCATTCACTTTAAATAGGGCTCCATCGAAATCCGCTGAGACGACACCGTATGAATTATGGTTTGGGAAGAAACCTAAGCTGTCGTTTCTAAAAGTTTGGGGATGCGATGCTGATGTCAAGAAACTTCAACCTGAAAAGCTCGAACCCAAGTCGGAAAAATGCGTCTTCATAGGATACCCTAAAGAAACTATTGGGTATACCTTCTACCTCAGATCCGAAGGCAAGATCTTTGTTGCCAAGAATGGATCCTTTCTAGAGAAGGAGTTTCTCTCGAAAGAAGTAAGTGGGAGGAAAGTAGACCTTGATGAAGTATTACCTCTTGAACCGGAAAATGGCGCAACTCAAAAAAATGTTCCTGAGGTGCCTGCACCGACTAGAGAGGAAGTTAATGATAATGATCAAGATACTTATGATCAAGCTCCTACTGAAATTCGAAGGTCCACAAGGACATGTTCCGCACCAGAGTGGTACGGCAACCCTGTCTTGGAAATCATGTTGTTGGACAATAGTGAACCTTCGAACTATGAAGAAGCGATGGCGGGCCCAGATTCCGACAAATGGCTGGAAGCCATGAAATCCGAGATAGGATCCATGTATGAAAACAAAGTATGGACTTTGACTGACTTGCCTGTTGAACGGCGAGCCATAGAAAATAAATGGATCTTTAAGAAGAAGACAGACGCGGATGGTAATGTGACCATCTATAAAGCTCGGCTTGTCGCTAAGGGTTATCGACAAGTTCAAGGGGTTGACTACGATGAGACTTTCTCACCGGTAGCGAAGCTAAAGTCCGTCCGAATCATGTTAGCTATTGCCGCATTCTACGATTATGAGATATGGCAAATGGACGTCAAAACGGCATTCCTTAATGGTTTCCTTAAGGAAGAATTGTATATGATGCAGCCGGAAGGTTTTGTCGATCCTAAGAATGCTGACAAGGTGTGCAAGCTCCAACGCTCGATTTATGGGCTGGTGCAAGCATCTCGGAGTTGGAACATTCGCTTTGATGAGATGATCAAAGCGTTTGGGTTTACGCAGACTTATGGAGAAGCCTGCGTTTATAAGAAAGTGAGTGGGAGCTCTGTAGCATTTCTCATATTATATGTTAATGACATACTTTTGATGGGAAATGATATAGAACTCTTGGACAACATTAAGGCCTACTTGAATAAGAGTTTTTCAATGAAGGACCTTGGAGAAGCTGCATATATATTAGGCATCAAGATCTATAGAGATAGATCAAGACGCCTCATAGGTATTTCACAAAGCACCTACCTTGATAAGATATTGAAGAAGTTCAATATGGATCAGTCTAAGAAGGGGTTCTTGCCTGTGTTGCAAGGTGTGAAATTGAGCTCAGCTCAATGTCCGACCACGGCAGAGGATATAGAAGAGATGAGTGTCATCCCCTATGAATCAGCCATAAGTTCTATTATGTATGCCATGCTGTGTACCAGACCTGATGTAAACCTTGCCATAAGTTTGGTAGGAAGGTACCAAAGTAATCCCGGCAAGGAACACTGGACAGCGGTCAAGAATATCCTGAAGTACCTGAAAAGGACTAAGGAAATGTTTCTCGTTTATGGAGGTGACGAAGAGCTCGTCGTAAAAGGTTACGTCGACGCTAGCTTCGACACAAATCTGGATGACTCTAAGTCACAAACCAGATACGTGTATATATTGAATGGTGGGGCAGTAAGCTGGTGCAGTTGCAAGCAGAGCGTCGTGGCGGGATCTACATGTGAAGCGGAGTACATGGCAGCCTCGAAGGCAGCGCATGAAGCAATTTGGGTGAAGGAGTTCATCACCGACCTAGGAGTCATACCCAATGCGTCGGGGCCGATCAAGCTTTTCTGTGACAACACTGGAGCTATTGCTCTTGCCAAGGAGCCCAGGTTTCACAAGAAGACAAGGCACATCAAGCGTCGCTTCAACTCCATTCGTGAAAATGTTCAAGATGGAGACATAGAAATTTGTAAAGTCCATACAGATCTGAATGTAGCAGATCCGTCGACTAAACCTCTCCCTAGAGCAAAACATGATCAACACCAGAATTCCATGGGTGTTCGATTCATCACAATGTAACTAGATTATTGACTCTAGTGCAAGTGGGAGACTGTTGGAAATATGCCCTAGAGGCAATAATAAAAGCATTATTATTATATTTCCTTGTTCATGATAATTGTCTTTATTCATGCTATAATTGTGTTATCCGAAAATCATAATACATGTGTGAATAATAGATACCAACATGTCCCTAGTAAGCCTCTAGTTGACTAGCTCGTTGATCAACAGATAGTCATGGTTTCCTGACTATGGACATTGGATGTCATTGATAACGAGATCACATCATTAGGAGAATGATGTGATGGACAAGACCCAATCCTAAACATAGCATAAGATCGTATAGTTCGTTTGCTAGAGTTTTTCCAATGTCAAGTATCTTTTCCTTAGACCATGAGATCGTGTAACTCCCGGATACCGTAGGAGTGCTTTGGGTGTACCAAACGTCACAACGTAACTGGGTGACTATAAAGGTATACTACGGGTATCTCCGAAAGTGTCTGTTGGGTTGACATGGATCAAGACTGGGATTTGTCACTCCGTATGACGGAGAGGTATCACTGGGCCCACTCGGTAATGCATCATCATAATGAGCTCAAAGTGACCAAGTGTCTGGTCATGGGATCATGCATTACGGAACGAGTAAAGTGACTTGCCGGTAACGAGATTGAACGAGGTATTGGGATACCGACGATCGAATCTCGGGCAAGTAACATACCGATTGACAAAGGGAATTGTATACGGGATTGATTGAATCCTCGACATCATGGTTCATCCGATGAGATCAGCGAGGAGCATGTGGGAGCCAACATGGGTATCCAGATCCCGCTGTTGGTTATTGACCGGAGAGCGATCTCGGTCATGTCTACATGTCTCCCGAACCCGTAGGGTCTACACACTTAAGGTTCGGTGACGCTAGGGTTGTAGGGATATGTATATGCAGTAACCCGAATGTTGTTTGGAGTCCGGGATGAGATCCCAGACGTCACGAGGAGTTCCGGAATGGTCCGGAGGTAAAGAATTATATATAGGAAGTGCTATTTCGGGCATCGAGACAAGTTTCGGGGTCACCGGTATTGTACCGGGACCACCGGAAGGGTCCCGGGGGTCCACCGGGTGGGGCCACCTGCCCCGGGGGGCCACATGGGCTGTAGGGGGTGCGCCTTGGCCTATATGGGCCAAGGGCACCAGCCCCAAGAGGCCCATGCGCCTAGGGTTCAAGAGGGGAAGAGTCCCGAAAGGGGAAGGCACCTCCTAGGTGCCTTGGGGAGGAGGGATTCCTCCCTTGGCCACCGCCCCCCTAGGAGATTGGATCTCCTAGGGCCGGCGCCCCCCCCCTTGGCCCTCCTATATATAGTGGGGAGATGGAGGACCTCTCACCCCACGCCTTTGGTGCCTCCCTCTCCCTCTCCAACACATCCTCCTCCTCCATAGTGCTTGGCGAAGCCCTGTCGGAGTACTGCAGCTCCACCACCACCACGCCGTCGTGCTGCTGCTGGAGCAATCTTCCTCAACCTCTCCTTCCTCCTTGCTGGATCAAGAAGAAGGAGACGTCACGCTGACCGTACGTGTGTTGAACGCGGAGGTGCCGTCCGTTCGGCGCTAGGATCTCCGGTGATTTGGATCACGTCGAGTACGCCTTCCTCATCCCCGTTCTTTGAACACTTCCGCGCGTGATCTACAAAGGTATGTAGATGCAATCCGATCACTCGTTGCTAGATGAACTCATAGATGGATCTTGGTGAAACCGTAGGAAATTTTTTTGTTTTCTGCAACGTTCCCCAACAAATTGTATTTGGGCAAAGTTATAGAATGGGAAATTCATTTCCTAATCCTGTGCATGTGGATGACATCCTACTTGCTAGTGGTGATGTCAACCTACTGCAGGAGGAGAAAAGAAGTTCTTGTCCTCAAAGTTAAAAGAATATTCTCGGTAGAGTGTCTCTCGTTATAAGTAGCGAGATTCACGAAGAAAAGAATAAAAGAGGGTATTAGGGATGTCGAATGGACATGCTAAGAAAGGTCTCTAAAGTATGCATGCCAGAAAACCTACGCCTGTTCTTATAGTCAAGGGTAATGGAGCTGGAAATTATGGTGTTCCAAGAGTTGATGAGAAAAGATTGAAAACGGATATGGTACCATATGCTTCAGTTGTTGGAAGCTCAATACATTACCCTGACACAGTTCACATATCCGGGTTGTTTTGGGAATGTCCAGTCCATATATAGATCATTGGAATGGAGTCAAAGATATCGGCCTCAAGCTGAAAGAAATAAGTGCTCTCCAAAGATTGTGAGTACAAAGACATGACTTGTGAAATGTATAGCGAAATCCATAATTGTCGCTAACTTTCATACTCGGAGGTTTTTGCGTGGAAAAGCTCCAAAGAATGAAACAATTATCATCAATGTGATGCAAAAATATTTTATAGATTGATATGAGGCTGAGGGACAGGCAAAATGGTTAAGGAGGCATGTACCCAGAGTTGATAATGGTTGACAACATCGATAACTATTTGAAGTCTTTCACTCCTATGACAACGAGTCAAGTGTTGATGCCAAACACACTGACACAGAGTTATGCGTTGTAAAGGAGAAAGTCCGGAATTATGTAGGAATGCTTGAAGCATAAAAGCAACAGACAAGTGTTTGCAGATCTGTTTATTAAAGGCTTACCGCCCAGTGTGTTCGGAGAACACACAGTCGACATGGGTTTTATGGTATAGTCTAAAATTTCCGGACAATAAAAGGGCCCAAGGTTAAAGAATTTGTTTCAAAACAGAGAGGTACGTTGTGTCTGTCTGATTCTATCAGCAATTGAGCTGTGACGATGAAACATGTTCTATGTATTGATCTATTATGAAACGAGTAAAGTAAAAGTATAAGGTCAAAAGTAAAAGTTGAGATCAAGGGGGAGAATGTTAGGATGATCTCCACCGTGTGGGCCCAACGGCTCACCGGGCCCTCAGATTCGCGCCCTGATCGGGGGCGCTCAACCCACTATGGGTGACGGGCCCCTGTCACCTGCACTATATAAAGAGGTGGGGGCCGGCGGCTCGCATCACGAGGTTCGTCACAGCGCCGTACACCCCACCTAATCCCTTATCGATCTAGGGTTAGTGCAGTGCTGATGGGAAGCACCGCCACCTCCACTCTCTGCCATCACACCGGCACCGGCCCCATAGCCGGCAACTGGAGCTCCTCGAGCCACAAGGAAAGGTAATACCTATCACTGTTGCTGGAATCCTAGCCTAATCGATCCACAGTATCTATCAGGGGAAGCATCGAAGGGATCTATTAGATGGTAGTTTTCCAAGTGGGGAGCAAGCTATGTTGGTGAAAGATATTTTGGACGAACGAACGACAACACCACCAACAACACAAAAGAATAGGTTATCTCTACTCATCAAGCTGGCCTTTTCTTGCTTGGAATCTTCTCCACAAGCAAGGCCAACCATGCGGGAGGCATACCAAACACTGATCAAGCGACCCTCTTCTAGCTCATGTCCCGTGCCTTTCAGTGCACTTACACTACAATAAGCAGGGGCGGAGCTGGGCCCCGGGCACCTAGGGCCCAGGCCCGGGCATGGAATTTTTACTAGCCTATTATATATGCATAATTTTCTGCAGGCCCGGGGTGCAGCCCAGTAAAATGAAGGCCCAGAGCGGCATTTGCTGTCTCAGCTCGTGAAACAGACGCGAATCAACCTGTGGTTGAATTGGTTAGGTGGACAGTGGTATCCCCAACCCACCAGGGTTCAAATCCTGGTGTTCGCATTATTTCTGGATTTATTTCAGGATTTCCGGCGATAGGGATAGGGTGTGCGTGTGTACCTTCATAAGGGTGAGTACATGCGCATGTATATGAGCGCTTGTGTCTGTATTAGAGTCCAGGCTCCAGCGTTCCAGCGAACACAAGATCAATCTGGCAGAGGTACAGAGTCCAGACTCCAGCGCTCACGCCGGCCTCCGGCGCCGCCGTTCGCCGCCGTGTCGGCTACTGCTGGGCAGCCTTCCTGTGCGCAGTGCGCTGTTCGCCCAATCTGCCGCTTCTTGACTGCTGTACCTTGGTAATTTTTTTATGCTTTCCCGGTACCTTGACTGTTGTATCATGTTCTACAACGTCGGTGTGACATTTGTATATATTACTGTGTGTCTATGTATCAGTGTATATAAACTGCTCTTAATTGCAATAATGTGTGTATGTGTATCAAGTCATATATCTAGTGTATTGTTGAACTCGAATTGATGTGATTGTCAATTTCATTTCATATTGTAGAAAAACAAGATGAAGAGATTTTTTTCACCGGTGTCTGCAACGAGGGTGTCCACACCTATCATTTTAGATATATTTGCATGTACTAACGATGATGATATTGTATATCGATTTCAATCATATATGTCTCGCAAAGGGCTTTTACCCCGTCGAAGTGGTAAGTTTTAGATTTGTATCAATGATAATTCTTTCACTTGATATCTAGCCTTCTCATATGAAATTTTGCTTTTCATGTCTTCAAGGTGTTGGCTCTTCTTCCAGCGATGATGAGTTTAGGTGACGCACTGATGAAGCAAATCATTGATTTGGTATTTTTTTTATCACATAATGTTCTTTGTAGTGCTTGACATGTTTTATCTAATTTTTTGTACCATTAAGCATTGAGCTTAAATTCTAAATTTTTTGTTCATTTGAGCCATATTTTGTATGGGGTTTCTTTTATGGTAGCTAAGAGCCTTATGGACATTAAATATTTTTCTTGGGGCAAACTTTTTTTGGGCCCAGGGCTTGCTCCAATCCTGGCTCCACCACTGACAACAAGTAAGGGGTTCTTGTTGATATATGATCTGAATTTTAGTGAGAAGCCAGGTTCTATCGTAGCGGAAGCTGATTTAGGTTTCCGTTTTTCCTCGAGTCACTCATATGCCACCTATATATGTTGAAGTATGTAATCATGTCGTGTCATCTCTAGGTTTTATTTCTGGCAAAAATAAGAACCGGTCTATGCAGCGTGAGCGTGTTCATGACATGGCCGGATCAATAGCTGCATGTTGTCACGATCGGCTCATGGGATGGCACGAGTACTGGCCGTAGCGGCTTAGAACTTGAGGCATGATCAAGGGAAGTAGGATGGCACGTCCATGAAGCTTGATCAAGGGAAGTAGGATGGCACGTCCATGAAGCTTGATCATGGTGCACGAATAGGATCCTTATGTAGTTAATTGAGCTAATGAGCTATTTAAATAAAGAGGAGAACAAAGCAAAGCAGAAAAGTTGCAACATTTTACACGACGCAAATATCCTGAGTGTTCACTGATTCTTCTCCTTCCCCTCTCTGCTCCAATAATATATACCTCGGGATGAGTTCATATGTCTCATCCTGAAGACAACGGTGGGAGACAGTACCTGCCTGTGGGGGTGAGATGTGCTACTCTGGTCTTTGCTTTCGCAGCGGTTGCAGGTGCCAGTACCCCTACTGCTGGAAGCGCCCAACGCCTCCTGCTTGAAGCCCTCCCATGCATGCATCAACCCTAAAATGTTGGAACGACTATATATGTACGCTGTGGTCGCATGCTTTCTTTCTCAAGCTACCACTATACACGAATGTGAACTATGGTATGTGTGGCTCTCGTGCCTGCAGTCAGGAGATGTGGATAAGAGCGTGGTGGTGTTGTAATACCTATGTTGGGTGGTTAAATAAATGGCATGCGTGTTGTATGTGCTATGTCTCGTGTAACTATAATATATACATTTGTACTATGTTCATGTGGTTATAAATGTCTGCTTGCCGCAAGTTTTGCATCTTTCATCGTGCATATCAACTCGGGTTCCTCCTACATGCATATACGAATTGATTATTCCATCAAAATACTAAAGAACGTATATTCCTGTTGAGTGATGAGATAGTGACTGGCCCGCCACAACTTGTACAGGCATGCTTCGTCCTCCAAACTAATACTCCCTCCGCTCCAAATTACTTGTCGTGGTTTTAGTTTAAATTTGAACTAAAACCACGACAAGCAATTTGGAACAGAGGGAGTACATTCAAAAATGTGTAGTCACATTGAGGAAACAGAAGAGTGATCCAGCCCCGTATAAATTAATTTGTGTCCAGCTTTTACCGTTCAACATCCTAAAGGCTCCAAACCTCCATATAAGCCAATCAAGTCTTCTTCAAGAGGCATAAAATACAAACTATGGAAAACCCAGTCTACTTACCGACCCTTGGCGGCGGAAAGATGGCCTCAGGCCAATGTCCACCACCATGCTTGCTTAATATAAGCACTGAATTTCACAGTGATTTCATAGTTCATACGCAATTTATGTGACTGAATTGTGTGGATGTTCCATAGATTAACTGAATTATGTCTCCCATGGGTGCACTTTTCATCAATATCTTGTCCGTAGTTGGTTCATATCTGCGTTACATTTCTGGGACTTTTCTTTCTTTCGAGAATGTCTTGTGTAACTCAAATACATTTGCGATACGAGCATTTGTGCGGTGTCATGTGTTAGTGACCATAAGCTAGTTGCCAGATTAATTATTTGCAGTATTCATTGTTCAGCTTACCACAATGTCTATCTAGTATTTATTATTATCGATTAACTAAATTATCTCTCTGTGATGCATCTTTTTACTGTTAGTGTCTGGTCGTGATACATGTTTCTGCCATTGATGTTTCTGGAAAAGGACCGGCCAATCAACCATGACAGCTCCTCGCCAATCACGTACGTGAAATATAACAGGCCACTGCAGGCAAAAGTATCTTTCTACACACGAGCACAAATGCTACAGGTGCAAACAGTAAAATCCAAAAATAGAAAAAAAATCAAAAAATTCTGAAATTTTTGTGTGGAATACTTTAAGAAATGTTTATTGTGCATGCAAAATTTCATCACGAAATCAAATTGATGGAAGTCATGGTAAAAAATGAGAGCTTCAAAATGCATTTGGAAATAACATTTCAAGAGCATCAACTTTATTTTTTTACCACGCCTTACACCAATGTGATTTCGTACTGAAATTTTCCACGCACAACAAACATTTCATAAAGTATGCCACAAAAAAAACAGAAATTTTTTATTATTTTTTTCTGTTTTTAAATTTTACTGTTCACACCAGGAGCATTTGTGCCTAGGTGTAGAAACTCCACGTCCCATTGCAGCGAAGTTTATGTCTGGTAGCAGAAATCTAGCATCGTCGTCTGTCTGCTAGCAGGAACAGCTACTGGCCATGCTTGTACATGTTGCTTGGTCCAGACAATGTGATAAGGAGATGGCGACTGCCCCGCCATGACTTGTACATGCTTGCTCCAGACAAATACATTCAAAAGAGTACGTCACCTTTTAATTCTAGCACCAACTCTTGGAGATTCTTTCTCAAACACGGCCTTTCAAATCTGAAGCACAGAGTCGCCTAGAGCATTGCCCATCTGTGATGTGTGTCACTTAACGATTTCCTGTCACCCTTGGTTCTACATGTTAGCTAAAACTGCCTTATTTTCTCATTTCTTTGTAGTTCTGCAGATATATGGGGCTGCCTCGGTCCAGGGTGTTAATCGAGAAAAGACTGCAATATACTTCAGTCCGAACTCCGAACACGCCTGCTAGCTGCAGACAAACCATCAAGCTGACGCTTGACATTAATGTGTAGGCGTTCAGTGAATGCTACATTGGGCTCCCTAACCAGCGGTACCTTTGATCATATTGGCAAGAGAGCGAGGAGTATATGATGCAAGATGAAGATGGTCAGAACAACAGTTCGAAGTTTTAGGTTGGGAAACAATTTTGAAATAAGCAATCCAGGCTATCCCGACGTATAGCCTTAGTTGTTCGGTTTACTGCAATGTCCATCTAGAGGGGCAGTTTTAATTGTAATATCTATTATTATTATCGATTAACTGAATTATCCCTCTGTGATGTCTTCCTGAACACGATGTAATATTATCCAGTTCAGCAATTTAAGCTTCCAACTCAATTACAAACATGTTGTGTGAACCAGAGAAAACTACATCCCAGAAAATTACAGCCAGACAGATGACTGATACAGATCATGTGCTCTCAAGCAACATTTTTGCAACCTCATTATCCCACCCACTGCACATCCCTGTGCTCCAACATTTGCCCCTCTCCCCTCGTCAGAACGCGAGCAGGAAGAAATATAGAAGCAAGACTTTCAATCATTTATCCTCAAGTAGCATGATCCCACACATGAATCTTGCCCGATTTGGTAGGAGGTGCCTTAAAGGTTTGCGCTTTTAGTTGAACCGAGGAGCTGTTTGACCTGAGTAGTGTGCCTGAAAAATATGGCAGCCTGAGAGTAGCCAGAGTCTTCGATGATTTTTGCCTCACAGCCATGCTTGAGACATGATTGTTTGGTTCGTGACTTGAGCCTCGAAACATAGAAATGCAAGTAAAATGATACTACAAGATACAAAAAGAAGGCGATAGGCACGGAACAGGAAGTGGATTAATATGCTAACAATAATGGGTGGAAGCTCCAGGTCTCCAACCAAGCAGCTCGCAGGTAGTTGTCTGGCCAGGTGAGTTCATGTCAGGGTTTCAACCAATGTGTATGCTTGGCTTGGCTTGCAGATCTCTCGTCTAAATCCAGGCTTGGGAATTGCAGTGCTTGAAACTAAATCGCCAACCTTGGGAATCCAGTGCTTGCTTCACTCAGCTAGGAATACCTACCTGCCTCTGCAGCAAATTCAGCAGCTAACATAATAGTCTGGACAATCGTCGAGTTCCAAAACAACAAAATCTTGTCGACAGGCAAGCTTAAATCCATGTGTGTATGTATCTACTCATAAGAGATTCACATGGAACAGCAAATAATCTACTACTACTAGTACAGTTTCAGGCAATGTCCAAATATTGGCACCTTCGGTTAGGCATGCAGTTTGTATTAGGCATGCACAAGTACTTCCTCCGTTCCTAAATGTAAGTCTTTCTAGAGATTCCACTATGAACCACATACGGATGTATATAGATGCATTTTAGAGTATACATTCACTCATTTTGCTTCGTATGTAGTCCACAGTAGAATCTCTACAAAGACTTATATTTAGGAACGGAGGGAGTGGAAGCATTGGAACATTAAATGCAGCCACATTCTTACTTCTCAATAGGATGGAATGAGGAGAATGATAATGTGTGAAACAAACAAAAAACCCAAGCAACAAAAAGCAGAAAGCGATATTCGAGAACAGCAAGATATCATAACAGTACCAACCAACCATGCAATGGGAGCCCACCATGGGCAGGCAGGCATACAGAAAGCGATGGTAGTAGAATCGGCGGATCGAGTACCCACCTGAGCTTGGAATTTTTCTAGAGTTTGTGTGGTCAAGATGCTTCTTGCTTCTTGTACTATTGATTTGAATTCCACAATTGCAGCCACTGCCTCATTTTCCCACCGACAAGTACAGGATTTCCAACAAGACTTGTCTCAGCCGACACTGGCAGGTTAGGTGTCTCTGCAGCAAATTCAGCAGCTGAGACAATAGTCAGTCATAATAGACAATGGAAAATAGCCTGCAAACAACAGTCAGTCAGAATTTCGGCGGATGAGTACCCACTTGAGTTTGAAATTTTTCTTCAGTTTGTGTGGTCAAGAACTCAAGAGGCTGCTTGCTTGTACAATTGCTTTGAGTTCCACAAGTTGCAGACACTGCCTCATTTTCCGGGGGACTTCCAACAAGACTTGTTTCAGCTAGGTTAGGTGCCTGTCTACGTTCCTCTATGGGATTAATTGGCACCAACCTGAGCTTGGATTTTTTTTTTCTTGCTTCAACTTGTGTGGTGAAGATGCTGCTTGGTTTGTACAAGCCTTGATTTCCACAAAAGATGCAGCTATTGTCGCGTGTTTCCTCAAATACATGACTTCCAGCACGACATGTGGTCCAAAAAAAGAGCTAATTGGCATCCAGCAGGCAAAGATGGCGACACTCATGACTTGAAGAGAAACAGGTTGCCCAGTACGAGCTGCCAAAGGTGTGTTCTGTTCACTCAGGACCTCATATAACACTATTTATCTATGAATAGTGTTGCAACGTCTACTGAATCACACATCCCCCAACCAAACACAACATGCAAACACTAGGCAGCAAAATGGGACCTTTGTTCTACCTCTGCATGGTGCTCATGCTGCCATGCCTCCTTCCACCGCAAGAAGCACATGCCGTGCGCCATGGAGGGATCTCTCTGAGGTCTCAACACATGGCCCTCCTCCACTGGAAAGCAACACTTGCAAGCCCACCGCTGCAGATGAGTTCTTGGCAGGAAAACACCAGCCCCTGCAACTGGACGGGCATCATGTGCACGGCTATTCCACATGGCCGCCGCATGCCCTGGGTGGTGACCAACATCTCCCTGCCAGATGCTGGCATCCATGGCCAGCTTGGTGAGCTCAACTTCTCAGCTCTTCCATTCATCACATATATTGACCTTCATAACAATAGTCTCCATGGTGCACTACCCGCTAGTATCAGCTCCCTGTCTGCACTTTCGAAACTTACCCTTCAGCAGAACCAGTTCACAGGGAAAATTCCTCATGAGATTGGTGACCTGCAAAGTCTCATGTTGCTTGCTCTCTCATTCAACAGACTCACGGGACATATCCCTGCGTCTCTGGGTAACCTAACAATGTTAACTGAACTTGTCATTCACCAAAACATGATATCAGGTCCCATTCCCGAGGACATTGGAAGGCTTGTCAACCTACAACTTCTGCAGCTAAGCAACAACACCATAAGCGGCATGATACCAAAAATCATTGGAAATATGACCCAACTGAATGTTTTGCACCTGTATGGTAATCAACTTTCAGGGCCTATACCCCAAGAACTAGGCACGCTGGTCCATCTACGAAGTCTTGATCTTAGTTCAAATAATTTTTCAGGTCCAATTCCAATCTCCATAAGCAATCTCACTAAGATGAACCGACTTTTTCTACATGAAAATCAAATCATAGGTCTAATACCACCAGAACTAGGCAACCTCGCCATGCTAAGCCAACTTGCTCTCTGCACAAATCAAATAACAGGTTCAATACCCCCAGAACTAGGGAATCTCACTATGCTCAATCTACTTGTTCTATATAGAAATCAAATTACAGGCCCAATACCTTTAGAATTGGGCCACTTGCTGAATCTCCAGGATTTAGAATTGGATGAGAACCAAATATCTGGCTCTATTCCTGGCAGCTTAGGAAATATAACCAAGCTAGTACGACTTGCCCTCGCTACAAATCAGATAAGCGGTTCCATCCCCCAGGAAATTGGCAATCTGATGAACCTAAAATATTTATCCTTGCCTCAGAACCAAATTATAGGTTCAATACCAAAAACTTTTGGGAAGTTGCAAAGTATCCAATCAATAAAACTCTTTGATAACAAATTATCAGGTGCTCTTCCTAAAGAATTAGGAGATCTCACCAACCTTGTTGAACTTGCAGTGTCTAACAACTCACTTTCAGGACCTTTACCCACAAATATATGTTCAGGTGGGAGACTTCAACATCTCACTGTTCATTATAATATGTTTAGTGGACCCATTCCAAGGAGTTTAAAGACATGTACGAGTTTGGTTAAAATTATCCTTCAGAAAACCCAACTAACAGGAGATATATCTCACGATTTCGGTGTGTATCCACAACTCATATGGATGATCTTGTCATCGACTAGACTCTCTGGGCAGATCCCACAAAGTTTAGGTGCATGTACCCAACTAACGGTACTACATCTCCAAAAAAATAACATCACTGGTTCCATACCTCCAATCCTTTCAAAATTGTCCAGACTAGAAGAACTAAGACTCGACTCTAATCATCTCAGTGGTGAGATTCCACCAGAAATCTACACTTTAGCAAACCTATATGGACTGAACTTGTCATCAAACCAACTATCTGGATCCATACCTACACAGATAGAAAAGCTTGGCAATCTAGGATACCTTGATATATCTATGAATAAACTGAGTGGATCAATACCTGAGGAACTAGGGACCATGAAACTACAGTCCTTCAAGATCAACAACAACAACTTCAGTGGGAGTTTGCCAGATGCAATTGGAAATTTAGCAGGCCTGCAGACCATGTTAGATGTCAGCAACAATAATTTCAGTGGTGTGTTGCCGCAACAACTTGGGAAGTTGGAGATCCTAGAATTTCTGAATTTATCACATAATCAGTTTGGTGGCAGCATTCCATCCTCCTTCGCAAGCATGTTGAGCCTTTCAACACTCGATGTGTCGTACAATGACTTGGAAGGACCAGTACCAACAACACGGCTACTCCAAAATGCTTCAACAAGTTGGTTTCTTCACAATAAAGGTCTATGCGGTAACCTCTCTGGCTTGCCTCCTTGTTATTCAACTCCAGTAGCTGGTCACCATAAACGGAAGATACTTGGTTTGCTTTTGCCAATTCTTCTTGTTGTGGGTTTGAGCATTGTTGCTGCAGTTGTTGTCATAATAATGCTTAATCGTAACAAGAGAAAACCTCAAGAAAATGTTACTTCTCAAGGAAGGGAGCTATTCTCTGTTTGGAATTTTGATGGAAGATTAGCATTTGACGACATTGTAAGGGCAACAGAGGACTTCGATGATAAGTACATCATTGGAACAGGAGCATACGGCAAAGTCTATAAGGCACGACTCCAAGACGGGCAGCTAGTTGCTGTAAAGAAGCTTTATCAGACTGAAGAAGAGTTGGATGACCAGAGAAGGTTTCACAGTGAAATGGAAATCTTATCACAGATCCGACAACGAAGTATTGTCAAAATGTATGGATTCTGCTCCCATCCAGCATATAAATTTCTTGTCTATGACTACATTCAGCAGGGAAGCCTCCACAGGACATTGGAAAATGAGGAACTAGCAACGGAACTAGATTGGCACAAGAGAATTGCTCTTGCAAATGATGTGGCTCAAGCAATATCTTATTTGCACCACGAATGCAGTCCACCTATAATCCATCGAGATATCACAAGCAACAACATCTTACTTGATACAACCTTCAAGGCTTTTGTCTCGGATTTCGGCACAGCAAGGATTCTTAAGCCTGATTCATCAAACTGGAGTGCACTTGCAGGAACGTATGGCTACATAGCTCCTGGTATGTACTAGTACTACTATAATCTTTCTTCTCATGTCAGAAGGACTCATCTGAAGGAATTCTAATGTTTTTATTTTGTGCAGAATTGTCGTACACGTCTGTTGTGACAGAGAAATGCGATGTCTATAGCTTTGGAGTGGTTGTGCTAGAGCTAGTGATGGGGAAGCATCCAAGGGATCTATTAGACGGTACTTTGTCAAACGGAGAACAAGTCATACTGCTGAAAGATATACTGGACCAACGACTGACAACACCAACAACAAAAGAGAATAGGTTATCTCTGCTTATCAAACTGGCCTTTTCTTGCTTGGAATCTTCTCCACAAGCAAGGCCAAGCATGCGGGAGGCATACCAATTGCTCATCGAGCGACCCTCCTCCAGTTCATGTTCTGTGCCTTTCAGCGCACTTACGTTACAGCAAGTAAGGATGAGTTGATGACTCATTGTATGCCCATGTATTTGTAGCCACTCTCCTGATATAGTAAAAGATACCATCATGTGCCCGTGGTTTTTTCCCGCAAGGGTTTTCCGCGTAAAAATTGGTGTCCCGTGTTCTTGATATTTCTTTGTTTACTCGCTTGCTGATTTCTGACAATGCACAAATATAATTTGTTTTGTGGGGTGCTTGTAAAATGTATGCAGTGTCTATGTTATATTTGTTTAGACATAATACCCACATACGACACGTTGTTTATGCTATTCTCTACATTCTACAAGGGTACTTGATACGATGTATTAATGTTTCTACATTTATCTACTAACTGGCGTGATATCAGCGGTCATGCTTTATTGTTCTCTAGGAATCAAGGTAAAATACCTTGGACCAAGCAGGAAAAATCACAATGATCAAGTGGTCGATGCGTAAACAGGAACAAATGAATGTAAACGAGCTGGGTGCGTAAAAAAGGAAAATTACCACAGTACTATGTAAAAGGACTTACGGAGGATTGTACGGCAGGAGTATGAAGTCCTGGTCCTTGTGATGGAGCATTGTATCCAGGAGTATGTAATCCTTGTCCCCAGGATGGAACAACAAATAATTTACTACTACACTTAAATTCAAGCATTAGTTGGCGAAATTGACATGGAACAAAGATACAACCTTCTTTTTCTTCATGCCTAATACAAGCTAAAAATTCAACTCAGCTAGTTGAACCACATACATACTAAGAACAAGATGTACAATCGTATAGAGAATAGCTCCATTTACGATTGTTCAACGACTTGCAGTGGTATATGAGGAAAGATACAATGAATTTGTCCATGCACAAACAAAGCGCCAACCATGTACATCAATATCTGTTGGAAATATGAGCAAATTACCGAATGATTTTATTAACAGAAATACTAGATAAAGCATGACTAATATAGTAGAGATAAAACAAGTCATGCATTCGGACAGAGAGAAGGTAAAGAGCATCTGCATATATGAACTTGAACTAAACACATCTAGAACAGACACTAGATGAAGTTGCATATATGAAGTATAACCTAACACACGTAGGACGGAAAGTAGAGCAAAGAACTCTGTCATGACATCTAACAGAAAGAGCAAGAACACGTACGGGACAGCAGCAGTGGAAGTGCTGGACTTGGGGTCGGTGTCCTCGTCTGCCATGTCGTCGAGGAGATCGTGGACGTCGGGGAAGAAGTCGTCGTCGGGGAAGTAGTCGTCGGCGACCGGATCGCCCGTGATGAAGCAGCCAGTAGTCGCGCTGAGCGCTCCCCAAAAACCTTATCACCCTTCTCCCGTACAAGACTCAAAAGGTGCAGTTTCGGAGGCCTACTGTCCCGACCTGCGGTGCACGCCGCAAGCCGGGATGGGGAAGATTGTAGCAGCAGCGCAGTGCTCAGGAACTTGTAGCGAGAGGAGGAAGAGGTTCTGGTGCATCTCTCTGTGAGGACCGACCTCCCTTTTATAGGCGCAAGAGAAGGAGGCGAGAGGGCAATGACGGCAGGCGAAACAAAGAGACAGAGACGAAGCGAACAGCCAGCAGCCGAAGGGCTGCGCCGTTCGCATTCGAACTCCACTTTCGCAAAAATCTTTTCAGCTTCCGTGTGACCTTTCGTATACCCGTAGTGCGTGGCAAAAATTTAGATATCGGCTCGGCTCATTCCCGCAATCCGCGGCGCGGCGCGGCGGGCGGCGGGCGGCGGAGGAGGAGCGTGCGTGGATATCCCTCTTGTTCTCATGCTTGTAGAAGTGGGGAAAGAACCTCCCTTATAAGGAGGTCCAACTCCCACTAAACTAGCAATGTGGGACTAAACTTTAATAGTATCCCTTGCCTTGCACAAATGGGCTAAGTGGGCCTCTAGGATTTATTAGGAATTTCTGAAATAGTTATTGGGCTGCCCAAAATAGACTAAATTCCAGCAATCCCCCACCAGATCCCAGAGGCACACAGAAATTTGCCTTCGGTTCCAAAACACTGTTTTATATACCGGTACTGCAGTGGAGACTGTTAAGTTGAACTTCCACCTAGAACTCTATGCTACACTAGTAAGCAACTTGAATAGTGGATTGGGCCTTGAACTGCAAGTTTTCTGCGAATCTAGCTTCACATAAAGCCTTGACCGATACGTGGCTACCGTGGGTCTTCCCCGCGGGTGGAGCTTATGCGTCATACTCCGTGACCTTTCATGAGTTTACTAGAGAGAACCCTACTCTCATAGATTGCGACGTTTGACAATCAGACTCATATAGGTGTGTTCTTCAAAAGATGTTCTGCAGGATAACATCTCTGCTTAAATAAGTCACTTAGAACACATTAAGATATACATCAACCTGCCATGCAGATTAGGAGAGTATTGCATCTCCATGGAGTGGTATTGTGAATAGTAAGGATACTCTCCTCTTAGTTGACCAACAGCTTGTCTTCCACATCTAATTCACGGGATCTCCGATCACAAAGAATAGGTTACCACTGTGAACAACTCATATTGTGGGTCTCATACACATCTCCCTCGATGCATTATCTATCACATTACGTGATAGATCCTTGGTAAAAGGATCTGCCAGATTTTTAGACGTTTGGATATAGTCCAACGCAATAACTCCGGAGTTTTTCATTTTCCTGACAGACTTTAACCTTCTCTAAACGTGTCTTGATGACTTCATGTTATCCTTTGAGCTGCTCACTTTCGTGATCACAGTTTGATTGTCGCAGTTCATAAGGACACCCGGTACAGGTTTCTCAACAACCGGCAAGTCATTCAAGAGCTGGCGAAGCCAATCTGCTTCAACCGTAACTGTATCTAGTGTTGTGAGTTCTGCTTCCATTGTTGACCTCGTTAAGATGGTCTGCTTGCAAGACTTCCAAGAAACAGCGCCACCTCCATGAGTGAATACATAACCGCTCGTGGCCTTTATCTCATCAGCATTTGAGATCCAGTTTGAGTCACTATACCCTTCAAGTACCTTTGGGTGCCCGGTGTAGTGAATTCTATAATTTGCAGTGCCTTTCAAATAACGCAAAACTCTCTCTAGAGCTTTCCAATGCACATCTCCTGGTTTTGAGACAAACCGACTCAGTTTGCTAATAGCAAAAGAGATGTCAGGTCTTGTAGCACTTGCTAAGTACATAAGTGAGCCAATAATCTGAGAATATTTCAATTGATCTCTAGCAATTCTTCGATTCTTTCGAAGTAACACACTCGCATCATATGGTGTTGGAGAGGGCTTGCAGTCACTATAACCAAAGCGACTCGAGATCTTTTCCACATAGTGAGATTGAAGCAATGTAATCCCACCATCATCGTCTCTCAACAACTTGATGTTCAGAATGACATCAGCCACTCCTAAATCCTTCATCTCAAAACAATGAGATGGGAAATCCTTGACCTCCTTAATAACATTCAGATTTGTTCCGAAAATCAGTATGTCATCAACATACAAGCACAGGATAACTCCCTCGCCCCCACCATGGCGATAGTACACACATCTGTCAGCTTTGTTCACAACAAAGCCTGCAGCTGTTAAAGTTCTTTCAAACTTCTCATGCCACTGTTTGGGTGCTTGCTTAAGTCCGTACAAAGACTTCAGCAACTTGCACACTTTCCCTTCCTGACCATCTAGTACAAACCCATCTGGTTGTTCCATATAAATTTCCTCGTCCAACTCTCCATTTAGGAAAGCAGTCTTAACATCCATTTGATGAACGAGAAGACCATGCGAGGCAGCTAGTGAAAGTAGAACTCGAATAGTGGTCAGTCGAGCCACAGGTGAGTAAGTATCAAAGAAGTCTTCACCTTCATTTTGGGTATAACCCTTAGCCACGAGCCGAGCCTTGTACTTTTCAATAGTACCATCAGGCCTAAGCTTCTTCTTGAATACCCATTTGCATCCTATAGGTTTGCACCCATAAGGACGATCAGTTATCTCCCAGGTTTCATTCGCCAAGATGGAATCCATCTCGCTATGAACCGCTTCCTTCCAGCAGTCAGCATCTTCAGATGCATAGGCCTCTGAAATATAACTAGGAGTGTCATCTATGAGATACACAAGAAAATCATCACCAAAAGACTTTGCAGTCCTCTGTCTCTTGCTCCTAGTAGGAACTTCATTGTTCTCCTCCATAGGACTTTCAAAGTGTTCCATCGAAATGGCAGGTTCGGTAATTGTAACTAGTTCCTGATTCGATGAACTAGGCATCTCCTGATTAGATGAGGTAGCCATATCCCATGGGAAAGATATCTTCAAAGAAAGTCGCATCATTCGACTCCATGATCGTACCGACATGTATGTCAGGTACCTCAGATTTTACAACCAAGAATCTATAGCCAATGCTATGAAAAGCATATCCCAGGAAAACACAATCCACAGTCTTTGGTCCAAGTTTCCGCTTCTTTGGAATTGGAACATTGACTTTCGCCAAACAACCCCATGTTCGTAGATAAGAGAGTTTTAACCTTTTCTTCTCCCATTTCTCGAATGGAGTTATCTCTTTGTTCTTTGTGGGAACTCGGTTTAGGACATGACATGAAGTCAATATCGCCTCCCCCACCATGCCTTGGAGAGACCCGAAGTGTCTAACATGGCGTTAACCAAATCTGTTAGAGTACGGTTCTTTATTTCGGCCACCCCATTTGACTGAGGTGAATAGGGAGGCGTCCTCTCATGGATTATACCATGTTCCGCACAAAAAGCATCAAATTCATTGGAAAAATACTCTCCACCACAGTCGGACCTAAGCCTCTTGATTTTTTGATCAAGTTGGTTTTCCACTTCAGCTTTATAGATCTTGAAAAAGTTCAAAGCCTCATCCTTAGATTTCAGAAGATACACACAGCAGTATCTAGTGGAGTCATCAATTAACGTCATGAAATATTTCTTTCCACCTTTTGTCAACACACCATTCATTTCACATTGACTTTCGCCAAACAACCCCATGTTCGTAGATAAGAGAGTTTTAACCTTTTCTTCTACCATTCCTCGAATGGAGTTATCTCTTTGTTCTTTGTGGGAACTCGGTTTAGGACATGACATGAAGTCAATATCGCCTCTCCCACCATGCCTTGGAGAGACCCGAAGTGTCTAACATGGCGTTAACCAAATCTGTTAGAGTACGGTTCTTTCTTTCGGCCACCCCATTTGACTGAGGTGAATAGGAAGGCATCCTCTCATGGATTATACCATGTTCCGCACAAAAAGCATCAAATTCATTGGAAAAATACTCTCCACCACGGTCGGACCTAAGCCTCTTGATTTTTTGATCAAGTTGGTTTTCCACTTCAGCTTTATAGATCTTAAAAAAGTTCAAAGCCTCATCCTTAGATTTCAGAAGATACACACAGCAGTATCTAGTGGAGTCATCAATTAACGTCATGAAATATTTCTTTCCACCTTTTGTCAACACACCATTCATTTCACATTGACTTTCGCCAAACAACCCCATGTTCGTAGATAAGAGAGTTTTAACCTTTTCTTCTACCATTCCTCGAATGGAGTTATCTCTTTGTTCTTTGTGGGAACTCGGTTTAGGACATGACATGAAGTCAATATCGCCTCTCCCACCATGCCTTGGAGAGACCCGAAGTGTCTAACATGGCGTTAACCAAATCTGTTAGAGTACGGTTCTTTCTTTCGGCCACCCCATTTGACTGAGGTGAATAGGAAGGCATCCTCTCATGGATTATACCATGTTCCGCACAAAAAGCATCAAATTCATTGGAAAAATACTCTCCACCACGGTCGGACCTAAGCCTCTTGATTTTTTGATCAAGTTGGTTTTCCACTTCAGCTTTATAGATCTTAAAAAAGTTCAAAGCCTCATCCTTAGATTTCAGAAGATACACACAGCAGTATCTAGTGGAGTCATCAATTAACGTCATGAAATATTTCTTTCCACCTTTTGTCAACACACCATTCATTTCACATAGATCCGAATGTATGAGCTCTAGTGGTGCAAGATTTCTTATTTCCGCAGTCATGTGAGACTTACGAGGTTGCTTAGCTTGCACACACACTTGACACTTAGATCCCTTGACGGTGGTGAAACTAGGGATTAAGTTCAACTTCGCTAGTCGCGACATGCAACCAAAGTTAACATGAAAAAGACGTGAATGCCACACATTTGATTCACTATTGTTGCAAATATGATTAACAACTTTATTGCAAACGTCTGATAAGGATAAACAAAACAAGCCTCCTGACTCATAGCCTTTATCAACAAAGGTTCCATACTTAGATATTACAAATTTATTCGACTCAAAGACAAGCTTGTAGACATCTCTACACAGAAGAGATCCGCTAACAAGATTTTTATTGACAGAGGGGACATAATGCACGTTCTTCAGCCGCACGATCTTCCCCAAAGTAAACTTCAGATCGACCGTGCCAACACCACGAACAGAAGCACTTGAACCGTTGCCCATCAGCACGGTTGAAGTCCCTGCGGTCTGATAAGACGAAAACATGGAAATATCACCGCATACATGCACATTAGCACCCGTGTCAATCAACCAGTCAGGAGAATGACATACTGAAAGAATAGTGGGAAATATACCATACCCAGCATCCTTCATGTCAGTGTCTCCAATGGCAACATTAGCGGTCTTGCCGCCTTTCCCAGGATGACGCTTGTCATAGCGATTAGGCACTACTAGGAAAAGGCCTACTAATGGCGCACCAGTTTTGCCTACTAATGGCGCATCACTGGTGCGCCATTAGTATCACGCCACTAGTATTTATTACTAATGGCGCACCACCCAGTGTGCCATTAGTATATAACACCATGCGCCATTAGTATGCCTCCCAGGGGCCATATTTAACCATGTGCTTTGGCACACTAATGGCGCACTGCGGATGGATGCGCCATTAGTATGAATATTAGGTTTTATTTTTTTACTTTTCTGATTTATGCATAGGTTACAAAATATATTATTTGACAGAATATAGACAGTAGCACACAGTAATAGCAGATTCATCGAATACAATAGAAGATTAGTCTCCAAATACAATTCATCATATTAGTCTCCGAATTCAAAAGACCAAACAAAGATAAAACATTACAAGTCTCGAGACCGCGAGTATCGAGTTTGTCGGAAGTAATACTAATCCTAACAAATCCTACTAATCATCATCATACAACTTCTACTCGTTATTCATAACAATTCATACGATCATCATCTTGATAGTCATCGAACCAGCCCTACTTAATTGTTCCTAGCACATGATCATCAGTATTAGGCAGGACCTAAATACCCTATTTAAGCTAAAATAGCATAAAACAATATAGACCCTGACTCTCCATTATGGAGAATGGAGAACATCCTGTCTCCAATTCTTGCGCTTCGCTTCCTTTTACTTCCAAGAAGCTCCTTACGACTGTCCATACATTTTTTCCATCCTTTGATTTTCATGTCTCCACTTCTTTTAGAAATCTCGTATGGACAGTTGAGATTCGTAGGATGACCTGGCTGTATGTTCAAAACATTAAGACTACCTTTCTGATACATCATATGAGGCACACAATTCTCTGGGATTATCTGTTGAAAAACATAGTAATAACTTCATATTTAGCAATGATGTACTAGTTTTAGAAGTATGCAAAAGATGCACAGATGTCGTAATAGTAAAAATCTTACCAGGGTATCTCCATGGTAGTTACCGTAGTTGAACACATGCACTAGTGGCACGTATTTACCATAATGTTGAGGAGTTTGATTGTGGATATTGTAATTCTCAATGTCAGTACAAAATCCGACCAGATGATTTTTCTCCTTGTAAGTTGTTAATTCGGAGCCATCGGTGTAGTGGGTTTTTTCTACCATCTCCCGCACATTCTTTGAACAATAAAAATAAGCTGTCAATTATTTTGAAATAAACAATATAAATTAGCTAATAACTATGTTTGAGAAACTCACATAGCGGTAGAATTGGAGGCGTATCAACAAGGACCCAAATGTCCATATTGTCTTGGTTGATGTGAGGATTATCAAGATCCATGGTGATAAGCATACCCTCATCAAAACCATACATCTTGCAAAATGCTTCCCAATTTTTGCAACCAAAATGGGTTACGCTCTCGGAATTATATAGATTTACTTCAAAGTCCACATCGTGATGAGTCCTTAGGTGAATTTTCTTTGTTTCAGAAATTTCATGGTCTTCAAAATCCATCATCTCCAAGACATAGCGTCTTGCATGGCATGGGATAAGCTATACTTGAATTGTAAAAGATGAAAATTACACGTTGAAATAGTTGAAGTCATGCTTAATTATGAAAATAACACTTGTCGTCGTTGTGTACCGTTTCAACTTCGAAGGTCTCCTCGAGCTTAATGCTGAAGCGCCGATCATCGTCCAGGTGAGGCATGTCGCACAGACCTCGATCGTCGTGGCACCAGTCGCACTCCCCCGGGAGACTTTCGTCGTCCGATGATGATGATGACATATCCTACGTTCATAATTCAAAACTACATCATTTAGGGTTTGTCGACACCGAGGCATCCTAAAAGCTAAGCTTTTATCATTTAGGGTTTGTCGACGCTGAGGCACCCTAAAAGCCTAAGCTTTCATCATTTAGGTTCTTATCGACACTAAGGCACCCTAAAAGCCAAGGTTTTATCATTTAGGGTTTGTCGACGTCGAGGCACCCTAAAAGCCTAAGCTTTCATCATTTAGGTTTTGTCGACGCCGAGGCACCCTAAAAGCCTAAGCGTACATCATTTAGGTTCTCATCGACACCGAGGCACCCTATAGAAGTCAAGTTAAGTTTTCATCATTTAGGGTTTATCGATGCCGAGGCACCCTAGGTTGGGCCTAATCACTTGGCACTAATCACTTGGCTCTATTGCCACCTATGTTGGGTTTATCATCTAGGGTTTATCGATGCTAACGAGAATTCTAAGTTGGGCCTAATCACTTGGCTCTATTGCCACCTATGGTTTAATGCAGCAAGAATGGCGGGGCAGTTGATCCTACTTAACTAAGTACTAAGATACCCCGGCCCATGCATTAGTCGCAAGTACCCCATATGTCCTATTTTTAGCAAAGTCATGCTAAAATTCACGGAAAATGTCGGCATGACCTTTTCTGAAAATAGGACATATGGAGTACCCGAATTTGCCGGAACGGAAGTTAATCGACATTCCGGCAAACTCAAGGGCTTCTCGGGGTACAGCAGCAGCATCACAAGTTGACAAAATTCCCAAGTAGTACAGGAGCAGCATCACAAGTAGTACCAATGAACATATAGTCCAGCAACTTGAAAAAGCTGAAGTTCTCAGCATGAAGTAAACAGGAGTATCCAGAATAGTTATTTGCTTGATCTCAAGTTTGACATATACGATAGTGGTAGATGTAAGGAGCAGAAGAATGCCAAAGCCACAACCTCAAATCAGGAACAAATAAAAACACAAACTACAAATTGATGCGATCTAAATATACTTTTCCCTTACAACAAAATAGCACTGTGATTTACAATGTAATACTCCAAGCTGAGCTGAATATTTTCAAAGGTAGGACTATTTAGTTCATGAAACATAACATAAAATTTTGTTTCCTCTTGTTCAGTAATAATTAGTTTTTTTAATGAATAACAATGGCATTTGATTTCTGCTGGTTTATTTAGAAACAACAGATCCCCAAGTCAAAAAACCAGAATCCTGGAACACTGCAGGAGCACTTGAATTTCAAATTCTGCTGGTTTCTGTTGTTTACATTTAAATAAACAACGCAACTTCAGTAACATGGAACTAAGAGCAGAATAGTTATTTGGGGTACTAGCTAGCCAGACACCACCAATGATCAAACTTAGTTGTTAGCTGAATATTTCAAAGCAGACTTAGGTATAGATGTCACCCATACTACCTTGGTTGGAACAGTCAATGCAATCTACTAGGACAGTAATAAGGCATGCATTTACAAGTTTAAGAAAAGTCTATAGATCTTGCTTCAGTTAATCTGCAAGGAAGCCTATAGATCTTGCTCGAATGCAGTAGCAAACTGAAGAGAAAAAACTGAAGATTACTGTGAATAACAATGTACAGTAGCAAACTCAAACTGAATCCAGTAACCATCTGAATTTACAGTAGATTTTCTACTCCAAGTTCAAGCCCAAACATCTGAATTACTTTACCTAAGACTGTACATTTCTAAACTTGTTTCAATTGTTGAACATGTTTCAATTGGAAACCTCGACGGTGCACCAGGTGGAAGAGGAGAGCAGCAGGGGGAGAGGGGAAGCTCACCGGGTCGCACAAGGAGGCCGGCGAGAGCTTAGTAGCAGCAGAGGGTGGCGGTGCCCGAGGGGGGAAGACGAGGGCGATGCAGTGAAGACGAGCTCGAGGCCAGGGTCGGGGAGGACGAAGCGGAGCTCGTGGACTTGCCGCCGAGGTGCGGGGACGGCGATGGCCGCGGCTAACACGGCGACGAGGCTCGCGATCTGGCGGAGAAGGCGAGCGGGGGAGAGGGCGAGCACAGTGGCGCGGCTATGGCGTCGGCCGGGCGGCGGAAGGTGGGGGCGCGCGTGAGGGTGGGGTGAGGGGGGGATCAAAGTGGATCTGGCGAGGGAGGGACGAAGGGATCAGTCGAATTAGCAATGGCGCACCCCAGAGCGGTGCGCCATAAGTAATATTTTTTTGATAGCAATGGCACACCACCCAGAGGTGCGCTATAAGTAACTTTTTTTGCATAAGTAATTTATTATTATTATTATTTTTTGTTGCATCTAATAATTTTTTAGAAAATGCATATGAATATGAAACAGTAATAATTTTTTTATAAAAACAGTAATAATTTTTTTAAATATCATCAAATTTGTTATTTGAAAATATTTATGAATCGAAAAATATCATCAAATTTATTATTTGAAAATATCATCAAATTTGTTATTTGAAAATATAAACAAATTTGTTTTTTTGGATTTTTAGTTGCATTCATTTGTGACGGTGGAGCGGGGGAGGGTGGGGGGTGGGCGGGGGGGGGGGGGGGGGGGTCGTGGGGGGTGGGGGGGGGGGGGGGGGGGGGGTGCTCGGCGGCGAGGGGGATCTGGCGAGGGGGATAGCTATCGAGAGGAAGGGGGATCGAGATCGAGTGTCCTCATGAATATTCAATATTTTTTCATATGGAATATGAAAAAATATCATCAAATTTGAAAAAAATATTCATGAATTCAAAAAGTGCCCATGAAATTTAAAAATATTCATGATATCAAAAAGTAAAAAAAGTGCCCATTACTAGTTTAAACTAGTAATGGCGCACTATGCAACGGTGCGCCATTAGTAGTTTTGCAAAAAAGTAAAAAAAATACAGTAGTGGCGCACTCTATGGCTGGTGCGCCATTAGTAGTTCTAACTACTAATGGCGCACTCTGCCCGGATGCGCCATTACTATGTTTGAAAAAATGAAGAAAAAAACATTTTGTTACTAGTGGCGCACCGTTTGTCTGGTGCGCCATTAGTGTCTTCCACTAATGGCGCACCAACAGATGGTGCGCCATTAGTATATAGTAATGGCACACCACATGTCTGGTGCGCCATTAGTGTCGATTCCATCTATAGCCCTTTTCCTAGTAGTGAGGGCAACTAGGAGCCCAATGATCAGGATCCCCACACACATGACAAGCACCTTTCTTCTTGCCATTCTATTTCTTGAAGTTCGTGTGTTGCACAACCTTGTTTTTCCCATCAAACTTTGCTTTTCCATCAAACTTTCCCTTGTTCTTGAACTTGTGGGGCTGAAAGTTCTGCTTCTGTACCACATTGGCACTAGATCCTCCCTCAATACCTCGAGCACGTGTGTCCTTTACTCTCGCCTTTTCTTCCACATCAAGAGTGCCAATGAGATCCGGGACGGAAAACTCCTGCCTCTTATGCTTCAGCAAGGTAGCAAAGTTCCTCCATGAAGGAGGAAGCTTAGTGATGATACCTCCGGCAACAAACTTGTCCGGTAGCATACAACTGAAGTGCTCAAGTTCTCTAGCAAATGACTGTATCTCATGAGCTTGCTCAACCACGGAGCGCTCTTCAGTCATCCTGTAATCATAGAATTGATCCATGATGTACAGCTCAGTGCCAGCATCCAAGACCCCAAACTTGGCCTCGAGTGCATCCCACATATCGTTTCCATTATCAATTGACGCATAAGCATCAACTATATTCTCATCAAGAACACTCAAGAGAGTAGCCTTAAACAGAGTATCAATTTTCTGAAAAGCTTGTGCCTGTTGAGCATCAAGCTCTCCTTCAGGTTTGCCGAGAGTGGCGTCATAGCAACTCATGGTTTGAAACCATAAGACTGCTCTCACGCACCACCTCTTGTAGTGGATACCCTCAAACATAGGAGGTCTCATGGAAGCAGCAAAACCACTCGGGGTAAATTGCCTATAATAAGGTTTTTGGATTGTTGGAAATATGAGCAATTTACCGAATGATTTTATTAACAGAAATACTAGATAAAGCATGACTAATATAGTAGAGATAAAACAAGTCATGCGTTTGGACAGAGAGAAGGTAAAGAGCATCTGCATATATGAACTTGAACTAAACACATCTAGAACAGACACTAGATGAAGTTGCATATATGAAGTAGAACCTAACACATGTAGGACGGAAAGTAGAGCAAAGAACTCTGTCATGACATCTAACAGAAAGAGCAAGAACACGTACGGGACAACAGCAGTGGAAGTGCTGGACTTGGAGTCGGTGTCCTCGCCTGCCATGTCGTCGAGGAGATCGTGGACGTCAGGGAAGAAGTCGTCGGCGACTGGATCGCCCGTGATGAAGCAGCCAGTAGTCACGCTGAGCGCTCCCCAAAAACCTTATCACCCTTCTCCCGTACAGGACTCAAAAGGTGCGATTTCGGAGGCCTACTGTCCCAACCTACGGTGCATGCCGCAAGCCGGGATGGGGAAGATTGTAGCAGCAGCGCAGTGCTCAAGAACTTGTGGCGAGAGGAGGAAGAGGTTCTGGTGCATCTCTCTGGGAGGAGCGACCTCCCTTTTATAGGCGCAAGAGAAGGAGGCGAGAGGGCAACGACGGGAGGCGAAACGAAGAGAGTGTGTGGCAAAAATTTAGATATCGGCTCGGCTCATTCCCGCAACCCGCGGCGCGGCGCGGCGCGTCGTGACAAGGCGGGCGGCGGAGGAGCGCGCGTGAATATCCCTCTTGTTCTCATGCTCGTACAAGTGAGGAAAGAACCTCCCTTATAAGGAGGTCCAACTCCCACTAAACTAGCAATGTGGGACTAAAATTTAGTAGTATCACTTGCATTGCACAAATGGGCTAAGTGGGCCTCTAGGATTTATTAGGAATTTCTGAAATAGTTATTGGGCTGCCCAAAATAGACTAAATTCCAGCAAGATCAAACCTACACCATAGCTTGTTTTTGTTAATTTCAGATACGAATTGACGTGTGTGGCACTGCAGGCAGTCCTAGTTCATCTTCCTGCACAAGCAGAGGAAAGCAAGCACAGCAAATTAGTTTACTAGTTGGGACACAAGCATAGACGTTCACTGAAACTGAAATGAAGCAAAGTATGTGATGTGGTATGATAGGACCGAGACAACGGTAATTGTTCCAAAAGCTCAGGATCAAATCCATCATATGGTACATGTTTGGCATTTAAGTGGTTTGCATGTCCTCCCGTGAGTTGTTTTTGCTGGTAATATCAAGCAAGGATAAGCTCAGTTGTTCACACCAACAATATAGGTACTTGACATGAAATTAAACCCGAAATACACAATTTTTAGGTTAGGAAATACTTCCATAATGATCGCACGTATCTAGCCTGTCATTTAGATCATGTGACGAGATAAAGAAGCCGTTTTACAACTTCACGCACAGTGATTGCATGGGAAATGGCATGAACCATCGATTTCTTTCTCAGGAAATCAACACCATAATCAACATAGCAGAAACTAGTCAGTCTTGCAATTGGCATACCTAACTACCTACTGCCAGTTTTCCATGACTGCTGCATGACCACTTGGTGAAGCAGGTAAGTTAAGCTCAAAATCAAGATATGTTTTATTTGGTTAGAGGTACGATGGGACTGAATTTGATTTGAAGTCCATCAGCTTCCAAAGCATCGAGCTCTGCATTTTTCAACATATAAAATGAGCGCAGCAAACAAAGAACTGTCTTGTATGTACATTAATAAATAGTGCAGGGATTAGGACAAAGTGCCAAAGAAACGTTTTAGGTAAAATCATGGACCTAAGAACTGATAAAAACTGAGAATTGCTGG